>NC_051862.1:100776178-100976178 GCF_015732765.1 Culex quinquefasciatus | reverse complement strand
CATATTTGAGTTTAGCGACCCCAAATTAGTTTAATTTGAGATGCTGATTGATTGCTAAACTTCTGTATAAACATTTCCAATATTCTACTACCGCCATATTGGACGCCATCTTGGATTACACATTCCCTGTGTACTTAAGAGTATTTTTGAGGTCATATTCGAGCTCAGCGACCCCAAATTAGTTAAACTTGAGATGCTGATTGCTTGCTAAACTTCTGTATAAACATTTCCAATATTCTACTACCGCCATATTGGACGCCATCTTGAATTACACATTCCCTGTGTACTTTGGAGTATTTTGGAGGTCATATTTGAGTTTAGCGACCCCAAATTAGTTTAATTTGAGATGCTGATTGATTGCTAAACTTCTGTATAAACATTTCCAATATTCTACTACCACCATATTGGACGCCATCTTGAATTACACATTCCCTGTGTACTTTGGAGTATTTTGGAGGTCATATTCGAGCTCAGCGACCCCAAATTAGTTAAACTTGAGATGCTGATTGCTTGCTAAACTTCTGTATAAACATTTCCAATATTCTTCTACCGCCATATTGGACGCCATCTTGGATTACACATTCCCTGTGTACTTTGGAGTATTTTGGAGGTCATATTTGAGTTTAGCGACCCCAAATTAGTTTAATTTGAGATGCTGATTGATTGCTAAACTTCTGTATAAACATTTCCAATATTCTACTACCGCCATATTGGACGCCATCTTGAATTACACATTCCCTGTGTACTTTGGAGTATTTTGGAGGTCATATTCGAGCTCAGCGACCCCAAATTAGTTAAACTTGAGATGCTGATTGCTTGCTAAACTTCTGTATAAACATTTCCAATATTCTACTACCGCCATATTGGACGCCATCTTGGATTACACATTCCCTGTGTACTTTGGAGTATTTTTGAGGTCATATTTGAGTTTAGCGACCCCAAATTAGTTAAATTTGAGATGCTGATTGCTTGCTAAACTTCTTTATAAACATTTCCAATATTCTACTACCGCCATATTGGACGCCATCTTGGATTACACATTCCCTGTGTACTTTGGAGTATTTTTGAGGTCAAATTCGAGCTCAGCGACCCCAAATTAGTTAAACTTGAGATGCTGATTGCTTGCTAAACTTCTGTATAAACATTTCCAATATTCTACTACCGCCATATTGGACGCCATCTTGAATTACACATTCCCTGTGTACTTTGGAGTATTTTGGAGGTCATATTCGAGCTCAGCGACCCCAAATTAGTTAAACTTGAGATGCTGATTGCTTGCTAAACTTCTGTATAAACATTTCCAATATTCTACTACCGCCATATTGGACGCCATCTTGGATTACACATTCCCTGTGTACTTTGGAGTATTTTTGAGGTCATATTTGAGTTTAGCGACCCCAAATTAGTTAAATTTGAGATGCTGATTGCTTGCTAAACTTCTTTATAAACATTTCCAATATTCTACTACCGCCATATTGGACGCCATCTTGGATTACACATTCCCTGTGTACTTTGGAGTATTTTTGAGGTCAAATTCGAGCTCAGCGACCCCAAATTAGTTAAACTTGAGATGCTGATTGCTTGCTAAACTTCTGTATAAACATTTCCAATATTCTACTACCGCCATATTGGACGCCATCTTGGATTACACATTCCCTGTGTACTTTGGAGTATTTTGGAGGTCATATTCGAGCTCAGCGACCCCAAATTAGTTAAATTTGAGATGCTGATTGCTTGCTAAACTTCTGTATAAACATTTCCAATATTCTACTACCGCCATATTGGATGCCATCTTGGATTACACATTCCCTGTGTACTTTAGAGTATTTTTGAGGTCATATTCGAGCTCAGCGACCCCAAATTAGTTAAATTTGAGATGCTGATTGCTTGCTAAACTTCTGTATAAACATTTCCAATATTCTACTACCGCCATATTGGACGCCATCTTGGATTACACATTCCCTGTGTACTTTAGAGTATTTTTGAAGTCATATTCGAGCTCAGCGACTCCAAATTAGTTAAACTTGAGATGCTGATTGCTTGCTAAACTTCTTTATAAACATTTCCAATATTCTACTACCGCCATATTGGACGCCATCTTGGATTACACATTCCCTGTGTACTTTAGAGTATTTTTGAGGTCATATTCGAGCTCAGCGACTCCAAATTAGTTAAACTTGAGATGCTGATTGCTTGCTAAACTTCTGTATAAACATTTCCAATATTCTTCTACCGCCATATTGGACGCCATCTTGGATTACACATTCCCTGTGTACTTTAGAGTATTTTTGAGGTCATATTCGAGCTCAGCGACTCCAAATTAGTTAAACTTGAGATGCTGATTGCTTGCTAAACTTCTTTATAAACATTTCCAATATTCTACTACCGCCATATTGGACGCCATCTTGGATTACACATTCCCTGTGTACTTTGGAGTATTTTTGAGGTCATATTCGAGCTCAGCGACCCCAAATTAGTTAAATTTGAGATGCTGATTGCTTGCTAAACTTCTGTATAAACATTTCCAATATTCTACTACCGCCATATTGGACGCCATCTTGGATTACACATTCCCTGTGTACTTTGGAGTATTTTTGAAGTCATATTCGAGCTCAGCGACTCCAAATTAGTTAAACTTGAGATGCTGATTGCTTGCTAAACTTCTTTATAAACATTTCCAATATTCTACTACCGCCATATTGGACGCCATCTTGGATTACACATTCCCTGTGTACTTTAGAGTATTTTTGAGGTCATATTCGAGCTCAGCGACTCCAAATTAGTTAAACTTGAGATGCTGATTGCTTGCTAAACTTCTGTATAAACATTTCCAATATTCTTCTACCGCCATATTGGACGCCATCTTGGATTACACATTCCCTGTGTACTTTAGAGTATTTTTGAGGTCATATTCGAGCTCAGCGACCCCAAATTAGTTAAATTTGAGATGCTGATTGCTTGCTAAACTTCTGTATAAACATTTCCAATATTCTACTACCGCCATATTGGACGCCATCTTGGATTACACATTCCCTGTGTACTTTAGAGTATTTTTGAGGTCATATTCGAGCTCAGCGACCCCAAATTAGTTAAATTTGAGATGCTGATTGCTTGCTAAACTTCTGTATAAACATTTCCAATATTCTACTACCGCCATATTAGACGCCATCTTGGATTACACATTCCCTGTGTACTTTAGAGTATTTTTGAGGTCATATTCGAGCTCAGCGACTCCAAATTAGTTAAACTTGAGATGCTGATTGCTTGCTAAACTTCTTTATAAACATTTCCAATATTCTTCTACCGCCATATTGGACGCCATCTTGGATTACACATTCCCTGTGTACTTTGGAGTATTTTTGAGGTCATATTCGAGCTCAGCGACCCCAAATTAGTTAAATTTGAGATGCTGATTGCTTGCTAAACTTCTGTATAAACATTTCCAATATTCTACTACCGCCATATTGGACGCCATCTTGGATTACACATTCCCTGTGTACTTTGGAGTATTTTGGAGGTCATATTCGAGCTCAGCGACCCCAAATTAGTTAAATTTGAGATGCTGATTGCTTGCTAAACTTCTGTATAAACATTTCCAATATTCTTCTACCGCCATATTGGACGCCATCTTGGATTACACATTCCCTGTGTACTTTGGAGTATTTTGGAGGTCATATTCGAGCTCAGCGACCCCAAATTAGTTAAATTTGAGATGCTGATTGCTTGCTAAACTTCTGTATAAACATTTCCAATATTCTTCTACCGCCATATTGGACGCCATCTTGGATTACACATTCCCTGTGTACTTTGGAGTATTTTTGAGGTCATATTCGAGTTCAGCGACCCCAAATTAGTATAATTTGCTTCTTGATACCAACAATAAGCACCTGTTTTGAATTCGTGTCTTGCCTATAGTGTAAAACACACAGTCTGGCAGCACGGCACAGCAACGAGAGAGTTTTCGTCGCATTCGCCGCTCGCGCTGAGAGCGACAATAACGTAAACAAAAAAGCGAAAAAATCGCCCCGCCGGCCTGACCTCAAGCCTTAAAAGGGTGACGCCGGGTGAACTTTAAAAAAGGATAGAAAGTATCCTTTTGAGGATTGAAAGTACCCTTTTGAGGGATACTTCTGACTTTGAGTGTACCCTGTGCATGCTACACGCTTACCAAATAAAACCAAAAAAATGGTAATTAACATGATTTTTCGAGTTCAACTCGAATAACACTTTTTTTGGTAAAGTGGGTCGAACTGGCAAAATCATGATTTTCATGATTTGCCGAGTTCGAGCGTGGGGAAATATTTCACTGGATCAAATCTGTTCGGATGTTGCCTATTTTCGGGCGCTTTCTGGTTTTTCTTGAGGGATTGGAATTGAAATAATTTTAATTATAAACTAAAATGAAATCAAAACGGCACAATTATTTATTAATGTATAAAATAGTACAACAATAAAAACAATAACCTTTTTTTCATTAAATGGTGCTTCGAGAAAATTTAGGTCGCTTCAAATGTCCCCGGCATCGCAGTAGATCGTGCAGTCAAGCCGAGAAGTCTCCCAGCAATCCTTCAAGTTCCTTCTCACGCAGGCGTCGGAGCGAGTGCCCTCGGCCAGTACTTGCTCGAGATGGTTCGAGCGTTCGATCAGCTCGCGATCCGTTACGATCTGGTTCACGATGACGGTGCGGCTCGTTCCGTAGAACGTGTCCAACTTGCTGCCGAACTGTGAGGGGTTGAAAATTTTAGGTTTTTTTTTTGTAAAAGTATATGATGGAGGCTCACCCCAAAGCACGCTCCTGCCGGTCGCTTCAGATCATTGCAGGTGAGCTGCGGCTGTCCTTCGAACGGGTGAACTGGCTCGTGCTCGATGCTGTCCACTCCGGGGAACGAATCGGCTATTTTGTTCACCGACTGCACCTAGGCGTGCGCTTCCCCGTTGATCGAATAAACGGTTACGTTGCCGTCAAAGCTGGAACCGGCGATGAGCGCCGGGTTGCGCGGACACCAGGCCACGTCAAAGTTCCACTGGTTGGTGGTCGCGAGCTCGGAGAGGATTTCCCGTTTTGCTCTTCGGAGTTTTGGTTCCAGCAGTGGATTTTGTTGTCTTTGCCGCAGGAAGCGACCAGGTCGAAATCCTTCGGGCACCAGGTCAGACCGAGGACACCCCGCTGGTGGATGTGGAAGGTTTTGGTGGGGCAGTCTCGTAGTGGAGATCCCACAGTTGAACGGAGATGACACAACACGAGCTGGAGATGGAGGCCAGGATATGCTGGACCCGTCGGTTCCACGTGAGACCCTGAACATCCTCAAACGGTTGCGCCTTCGTTGCTGAGGTCATCGGCGCCGCCGTGATGTTCAGATCCCAGATGAAGATTTCCGACTCCGACGCTCCCGAGCCATCAGCGCGTTCTCCCGGCCAACAGCTTCAAAGCACTGTAAACCTGGATGATGCCAGCTCCGACGATGACCCCGTTCGGGTTCGTGGCCGTACCAAAATCCAGCGGACTCCACACGACCTTGTGGAACCGGTGCGCACTCGTCTGACTTCCCACCAGCTTCAGATCTGACCTCACCCTGGATGATCTTCGAGTTGAACTTGTTGCACGCGACGTTCTCCTCTGGCCACAGCGCTCCACGGTAAGACAATGCGTCGAGGCCGTCTTTTCCGTGATCGCGTCTAGCAGATGATCCGGATCGAGGATTCCCGTCAGTCGATAGCGTCCAGATGTTTTTTTCCGGGATTCCGGGAATGTCCGAGTTGGCCTAAAAAAACGAAGATTAATTACAGATAAGCTTAATCAAGAAGAAGTTTTACCAGTTTGAGGGTGGTCGAGTCCAGAACGCGTACTTGGTAGGAACGAGGGATCCATCGCAAATGGTGATAAAAATAATACGAAAAGACGCCGTGTTTTCTTACGGTGTTTATTTTTGTCCTGTTTGGCGCTGAGCAGTCGTTGCCGACGAATCCCGTGCACAGCTTGTTGGCCTTGGACAGTACTTCGTCGACCGGGTAAGCACATATTCCGGAAGTCCTTCTTCGCCTAGCATCTGCAGCTCCTCTTGCTAATTTTGGCCGGAATTCCGTCCACCGGTGGACGAATTTCTCCTGCAAAACATTGCCCAGAAATCCGTCCACCGGTGGACCAGTTCCTCTTGCCAACTTTGGCAGGAATTCCGTCCACCGGTGGACGAATTTCTCCTGCAAAACATTGCCCAGAAATCCGTTCACCGGTGGACCAGTTCCTCTTGCCAACTTTGGCCGGAATTCGGTCCACCGGTGGACGGATTCCTTCTACAGACATTGCCCAGAAATCCGTCCACCGGTGGACCAATTCCTCTTGCTAACTTTGGCCGGAATTCCATCCACCGGTGGACGAATTTCTCCTGCAAACCATTGCCCAAAAATCCGTCCACCGGTGGACCAGTTCCTCTTGCCAACTTTGGCCGGAATTCGGTCCACCGGTGGACGGATTCCTTCTACAGACATTGCCCAGAAATCCGTCCACCGGTGGACCAATTCCTCTTGCTAACTTTGGCCGGAATTCCGTCCACCGGTGGACGAATTTCTCCTGCAAACCATTGCCCAGAAATCCGTCCACCGGTGGACCAGTTCCTCTTGCCAACTTTGGCAGGAATTCGGTCCACCGGTGGACGGATTCCTTCTACAGACATTGCCCAGAAATCCGTCCACCGGTGGACCAGTTCCTCTTGCCAACTTTGGCAGGAATTCCGTCCACCGGTGGACGAATTTCTCCTGCAAACCATTGCCCAGAAATCCGTCCACCGGTGGACCAGTTCCTCTTGCCAACTTTGGCAGGAATTCGGTCCACCGGTGGACGAATTCCTTCTACAAACATTGCCCAGAAATCCGTCCACCGGTGGACCAATTCCTCTTGCTAACTTTGGCAGGAATTCCATCCACCGGTGGACGAATTTCTCCTGCAAACCATTGCCCAAAAATCTGTCCACCGGTGGACCAGTTCCTCTTGCCAACTTTGGCCGGAATTCGGTCCACCGGTGGACGAATTCCTTCTACAAACATTGCCCAGAAATCCGTCCACCGGTGGACCAATTCCTCTTGCTAACTTTGGCCGGAATTCCATCCACCGGTGGACGAATTTCTCCTGCAAAACATTGCCCAAAAATCCGTCCACCGGTGGACCAGTTCCTCTTGCCAACTTTGGCCGGAATTCGGTCCACCGGTGGACGAATTCCTTCTACAAACATTGCCCAGAAATCCGTCCACCGGTGGACCAATTCCTCTTGCTAACTTTGGCAGGAATTCCATCCACCGGTGGACGAATTTCTCCTGCAAACCATTGCCCAAAAATCTGTCCACCGGTGGACCAGTTCCTCTTGCCAACTTTGGCCGGAATTCGGTCCACCGGTGGACGAATTCCTTCTACAAACATTGCCCAGAAATCCGTCCACCGGTGGACCAATTCCTCTTGCTAACTTTGGCCGGAATTCCATCCACCGGTGGACGAATTTCTCCTGCAAAACATTGCCCAAAATCCGTCCACCGGTGGACCAGTTCCTCTTGCCAACTTTGGCCGGAATTCGGTCCACCGGTGGACGAATTCTACAAACATTGCCCAGAAATCCGTCCACCGGTGGACCAATTCCTCTTGCTAACTTTGGCAGGAATTCCATCCACCGGTGGACGAATTTCTCCTGCAAACCATTGCCCAAAAATCTGTCCACCGGTGGACCAGTTCCTCTTGCCAACTTTGGCCGGAATTCGGTCCACCGGTGGACGAATTCCTTCTACAAACATTGCCCAGAAATCCGTCCACCGGTGGACCAATTCCTCTTGCTAACTTTGGCAGGAATTCCATCCACCGGTGGACGAATTTCTCCTGCAAACCATTGCCCAAAAATCTGTCCACCGGTGGACCAGTTCCTCTTGCCAACTTTGGCCGGAATTCGGTCCACCGGTGGACGAATTCCTTCTACAAACATTGCCCAGAAATCCGTCCACCGGTGGACCAGTTCCTCTTGCCAACTTTGGCCGGAATTCGGTCCACCGGTGGACGAATTCCTCTACAAACATTGCCCAGAAATCCGTCCACCGGTGGACCAGTTCCTCTTGCCAACTTTGGCAGGAATTCCCTCCACCGGTGGACGGATTTCTCCTGCAAAACATTGCCCAGAAATCCATCCACCGGTGGACCAGTTCCTCTTGCCAACTTTGGCAGGAATTCGGTCCACCGGTGAACGAATTCCTTCTACAAACATTGCCCAGAAATCCGTCCACCGGTGGACCAGTTCCGCTTGCCTACTTTGGCTGGAATTCCGTCCACCGGTGGACGGATTTCTCTTACAAAACACTGTCAACAAATCCGTCTTCCAGGGGATGGATTCTTTGAATAAATCTGTAATCCGGAATCTAAACCAGTCATCCGGGGAACCGACTGCACTTGGCTACCTCTGCCGACGAAACAATCCACTTACGAACGGAATTCACTTACCTGTTCCATTCCGCGATCTATCTCTACCAGCAAACTTAACAGAAATGTCAAAATGGAATGATGAAAGGTTTCAAAAAGTTTGCAAAAAATTTCGCTAAGTCCAAAATCGCACTTTTGGAAGTTCGCATAACTGAACTCGTTTTTTGGCGATTTTTACCATTTTTCGAGTTCGCGAAATCACACTTTTTTGAGTTCGTTTAAGCGAACTGTCAAAAGTGCGATTTCTGAACTCCCAAAAGTGCGATTTTCAGTAACCGTGTAGTGTATGAAATACATGCTGAAAATCGTTGGCAACCATGTCCATGGCATATTCTGAAACAGGGCCCCGGCGATGGCCTGATATGAGCTACCGAACAACATTGGCAATATGGCGTCGTTTGTTTACAAACAGTAGATTGATTGTGGACGAACCGAAAAATTTACTTTTATGTAAAAAAAAATCTATAATTATTGTGCAATAACATTAAGTCTTACAAAACAAACAACATTTTGTCAAATTCTAGACCAGAATTTGCTTTATTATTATTTTTCAATTTTAACCTCTTTTATCGTGATTCTGATCAAAATTGCCACAGCAAATCATCGTGCCTTTAGTGTATCTTTAGTTTCCACATCGATTCGCTGTAGATTAGTGTTTAAATTTTGAAATTTTACATAAATTAAAACAAGTTGCAAAATTCCCAACTTCAGCCATGTGCAACAATTTCCACATCACCCGTGCGGGAAACCTATAATGGGGGGTAATTCATGCGTTTTTTTCACCTTAACATTCCAACGCCCAAGGCTCCAAAAAAGTTGGAACGGTAACTTCAACTCAATGGTTCTCGGGCATAACTCAACCAACCAAGATGATTCTTCTTTCCAGTGATTTGTAAGGATGTGATGTGTGTCAGTGATTTGTAAGGATGAATTCTAGAATTTTGCAGAATTTAATTTGATCAAATCTGTATTTTTTGCGATCAAAAACATCGTTCCAACTTCTTTTTCGAGTGTAAAAAAAAAATCGCCAAAAATTCCGCGGAGGCAGTCGTTTTAAAAAAGGTGGACGATGTTTTCGGTCGCAGAAATTAAAGATTTGTTCAAATCAAGTTCTGCAAAATTTTAGAATCATCTAGACATTCTTACAAATCACTGGAAACAAGAATCGTCCCGATTGGTTGAGTTATGCCCGAGAACCAGCGAGTTGAAGTTACCGTTCCAACTTTTTTGGGAGGCTTGGGCGTCCGTGTAAGTTGGACATGCGTTGGGCGTTTCAGTGTTACATATGGCTTTATTGAACTTTCTTATAATAATTACATTTTTTTTACATGCTAAGTGGTATGGACTAATGCTCTTCATCTTTGTAGTATTTTTCGGTTTATTATTGCTGTTCACATTCATTCATTTATTTCAAATTGTTTTACATTTTTGCATTTAATCGAATACATTTGGGTAAAAAAGAAAAAAAATCACTTTGACAACTAATCCTAACTTAAAACTAAAATAAAAATTCTTTGAATTATTCAAAATCGAGTAAACAATGAACTGTATTTTAAGATGAATGCTCCAAGCGTTCTTACTTGTTCCTGGCGAGTTTTGCACCCACGCAGTGTTGTTGTCATCTCGATGAAAATGTTCAGAAGTTCTTGTGATGAAAACAGGTCACTACTGCCTTCATCCGTTGATGTTGCACGGAGAGACTGTGCCCAGAAATTTTAACAAATAAAATTGTTGATTTTACTTTCGTTAATTTTAACAAAAACGTAGTTGTCACTGCCAATTTTCAGTTAAATTAACCAAAATTCAGTATTAGTTTAATAACCTGTTTGTTAAAAATGCTAAAGGCAAAAAGCTAACAGATATCCCGAACTCGAATGAACGTGCTCGACAGTCGACTGCTAGAATTTTTTTCAGCCATTTAACCAACAAAAATGGCAATTCCAACTTTTTTTTAGTTAATTTTAGTAACTGACGTTCAGCAATTTCGGGTTAACAAAATCAACAATCGATTGTTGAAAAAAAGCTGTGTAAAAAATTAACCCATACTTGTAGTTAAATTAACCAAAATTTTCTTAGATTTGCCCCGGCCGGTCTCTCCGTGTGGTTGGTTTTTCCTCGGTTGCTGTCTGAAGCCAGGAGGTGTTGTGTTGTCTGCAACTTTTTGTCGCTGATTCAACGGCAATGGCTGCAGATTTGGAACCACTCGAACAGATCCCGCTCCAGGTGACGCCAAAGCAGGAAAATCCACGTCCGTGAAAGTTGGTAGTGTTTTGCGACGATTTGGTTGGTGCCTCGTCGTCGCCTGCTGCCGAATTTTTACAAACTCAGCTCGTTTTGGGCAGCTACGATTCTTGGTAGAATGGTCGCCGCCGCAATTGAAGCATTTCGCTTCGATGTTCTCGTTGATTGTGTTGCAAGCTTGAGTTTTGTGCTCACCTCCGCAGGTTGCACAACGACTCTTGATGAAACAGTTCCTTCCACCATGTCCAAACTGCAAACAGTTCGAACACTATGTCACGTCACGGTGCACTAGACGATAACGTTCCCAAGACACGATGATGTTGAAAATTGCCCGAACTGCCTTCAGCTCCGACGGCGTTGTCGTTCCTTTCTCGAAATGAACCAGGTACAGTGGATCACGATACTTGATGTCCTTGTTGTGTCTCGTCATCTTGAAGACTTCAATCACGTTCAACTTCAGAGATGTGAGCTCTTCTTTCAAAACATTCACATCCATGTCGTACAGACCTCGGAGGACCTGTTTCATGGGGCGTTTACCTGGATCGTCATGGCTGTAGTATTCGATCTTTGTGTTGTTCAGGAAATCCCGAACGTAGTTGTAATCCTTTCTGTCAGGTAGCAGAATTTTGAGTCCATCAGCACACAAGCGAATGGAAGCTCGTAAAGCACCAGATTTGATAAACACGATCAGCCACTTTCGCACCGAATCCGATGACGATGTTTTCACAAAAATAAGTGGCAAATTTTCCCGTCGTTCAAATTCTTCCTTTTCGCTCACGTCCACATGGAGGGTAGCAAACCGGTTTCCAGACGAATTTTAAGCGTCCTTGCCCAAACTGCCTGGCTTTGCAGGTAGCGCTTCGGCATTCTTTAGCTTTTTCAAATCTGCCGATCCTGCTGGTGAGGACCGCCTCTTTTTCTTGCCCTGAGGCATTTTTGCACTTTTTAGCATTTTTCTGGTGTGCGAGGGACGCACGTCTGACTCGCTGCTCTGTCAACCACAGACTTAATTCATGCGTTCCAAACTGTCAAAATTCCAAAACGTCATTGCCAATCTTCGGTTCGCTGCTTTTGTTCGTGTTTGAAGTTTCGGACCGAGATACTGCGTTTGACGGATGACGCAGTATTCCAGGGCCTTCGGCCCGAGTTTTTAGGAATGGCACCCCAGTACCTTCGAGTAAGACGTAGTCTACGTCAAAACACTGTGATTTTTTAAATAAATGGTAGGGGAACTATACCCTTTTCAGCCTATTTCTATTTTCGGCCTATCAGCACTTTGATCATGAATTACAGCTTTCATAAAGTGTTTTTGACGGTTCCAAAGTAATAAATAGCTCAAATAAAAGTGAGCAAGTAATTCTCCATTGTAAATACATCTGAAAATATTGATTTAATAGCGGAAAACGGCAAAAGTGATGAGAATTGGTCGAACGGCTTAGAGTGATTAAAAAAGGTATATTTCCCCTACATGAATCTTGTAGGGGGACAGTTTTCAAAATATGTTTTTTTAATCAAATTATTGATGAAGGTTTTCTAGAATACATACTGGACGTGGACACTTTATCCAAGGGAGAGGGGGAGGAGGTTGAGATTACCAAAAAAAAGTGTCCGCGTGGTTATTATTTTTTATCAATCAACATATTTTTTGGCAATAGCTGATAATATCCGAAACATTCTGTCACTATTTACTTATGTGCTTAAGTGGTACAGCAGGGGGATTTCAAGTCAGTCAACATTATAATTATACATTTGAATATCGCCATTTCATAAGTATAGTGATAACAGCATATCATTAATGTGTTGCTTTTTGTTTTGGCAGTGAGATAAAACGAAAGCCGTGCAAAACGACCCCGAGTGCTGTACGTGATAAATTATGACTCGCTTCTTTCCACCTATTCATAGAAAAACTTTTATTTGCTTGTCCTTGACTCTGGAAAGTACATTGTTACTTCTGCCAGCTGTCGGATAGATAAAATTCAAAAAGATACCAACACTACTTTTCCGTCACATGTGTGGGAAACATTTGGTCAGGTGAAAGTTTTGCTTTTCTCATTGAAATGGGGACACTTTAATGTAAATTTGATCTATTTAGCATATGCCCTTTCGATCGCAATGAATGGAGGCTTCTAAATTGTTCTCACTTATAGCTCTTTTCCACTCATTTCTGGTTTACCTACAGAAAATTTCCCGTAGCCGTAAATCATATGTGCTTATGAATTTTATAATCGCCCAAAATATTTTTAGGCTGTGCTTCGATGGTTTCGGTTGTAATCTTAAATTCAGGTACCGTAAAACGGGGTGATTTTGATAGCCGAGGTGACATTGACATTTTGATAGCCGAGGTGACAAATGAAGAGTTCGAGTTAAATTCGTACAGAATGGTATTGAATCATATTGACCGTAGTAGAGAAGTGTTCAAAGTACCTTACTAAGAACTTTTCATAAAATTATGAAAAGTTTAAATAGATAGTTAACGATAATTAAGAAAATTTTGGTGAATAGCAAAGTGTCATGAACATGATTTTGAATCGGAAAACGGAATGCAAAATTCTTTGGTCAATTTTCACTAGGAGAAGCTAAAATAAGTTTGTAAATAATAAATAATATGGGTTTCTGAAACATAGTTCAAAAAAATCTTCAATTTATAGACATCTAAATGTTTGAACTAAACTTTTGATTCGTGCTTCAAATTCAGTTTAAAATGCAATATAAATCGATAATTTTATAAACCAAACTAGTTTTAAACGAATTTCAGGCAAAATTCTTACTTTTCAACAATTTTACCTAACATTTTTATATATTTTGTTAAAAAGCTCATAAACCTAGTTAACTAAATAAAAACATTGAGTTTTCTTCTTAAAAACTATACCAGCAACCTTGATACATTTGACGTAAAAATAAAGTTAGAACACCTTAAATCTGTTTTTACAAAGAAAAACTATCCCGAAATTTAAACTAAGAATTTTTAACGTAACTGTAACTAGTGCTTGGACTTTGAATGGCCTACTCTAGTACATGTTTTAAAAATATTAATCTTGAGAAAAACCTTATCAGTTTAAAAAATATTCCAAAAATAAATTGAAATCCTATCAATGTCACCCCGGTTTACGGTATCTATTTTCCAAAAAAACAATCAAGCACTCATTCCAAAAATATATTTCACGGTGTTTTCACAAACTCCTCGTGAACTCAAATATACGTGAATGCAGGGTGAGAACAACCGGTAGAATATGCATGAATTGCCTCGAGGATGCTTTCGATCTTCCTTTGAAACATTGTATTAATCATCCGGTTAGGAGAGATGTTCATTTTGTCGCCATACAAATATTGTGCAGAAACTCTTGATAACGTATTTCGTCAGTTCTGATCGTAGTATCAATTTCAAATCATCTTACAGTAATTTGTATTTGATATTTCGGTTATTATCAAAAATCAAGGAATTCAATTAAAACGCGTTTTAGTTTTCGTCACCAATTTGGTGACGATAAGTATTTCAATCAGTAGCCACAAGTTCAGGACGATGGGACATAGGAGTCCTGAAGAAGGGGGTTGAGGATCGCTGGGAAAACCCCGCCATTGCAACGGTCACTTTGCCTGGTATTTTGAAGAGGACGGTCGATACCCGTGAAAATCGCCGTTACGTACGTTAAGTTTTGTGGAAGTGAAGAGGAAGATCTGGTAGACGCCATCCCGGAGGAAAGCCGTCCGACGATCTGGAGATCCGGACGCAAGCAGGAGGAGCCTGCGTTGATTTGTGGACATCCAGGTAAATGTCGTCGCTTCCCCGATCTAGCGCCGTCTAACCTCCCTCCGCCATCGCTAATTTCCGTCCCATTGTGCCCACAGAACCCCTCGGTGTTCGTATGCTTCGCGTACAGGCCGGCACAGACGCATCCGTCCGCCGTAAGCCACCCGACACCCGCGGTACATCGTACCGCCGAGCACGATCGCTCACGCACGAGGATCGCCCGCGACACCGTTCCGGTGTGGGAACCGCCCTCGCGAAGCCGCCATTTTGGTCTGCGGACCAACCGTCGCGAGATAAGACGCCAGCCTCGCCATCCGTTACAACAACCGACGCCGGAAACCAGGCAGACCGGTGGATTCATCCGCCGTAGTCCCAGAGTCCGTCAACATACTCGGGAGCGTCGCGGCAGGTGGCGCAGAAGAGGGTCGAGTACGAGAACAGCAGCTGACCGCCCATAGTGGTCGCCGAATGTGAGAGGAAGACGTGTCCCGCCCCGGTTGACCGAGTCCCGGAGGTCGGTGGAGGCGTGTAGCCGTTGTTCCAGGAACGCGAGCTGAGAGTGGAGAGAAAGCGGAAGCAGCAGTTCCGGAAAGGGCCCGAAGAAGAAGGAAGAAGGACGTGTGAGGTAGGAGTAGATAGTAAGAAAGTGGGAGATCGAGGTACGAAGAACGCGCAGCTTTATGGTACGTTCGTTTGATGGCTAGTGCCACATTGAGTGCCGCACTCAGAGCTGTCAAAGTGTTTCTTTGAAGAAACTCGCGCTAGTTCCGCACGAGTTTCGCCGCCATCTTGGAACTGAAACTCTAGTGCCGCACTCGATATTTTTTCAGTTTCATGCGAGTTCCACGCGCACTGACAAATGACGTTCGATTGAACCAAAACTGACACCGACTAGTGCGGCACTCAGTGCCGTACCGGCTCTTCAAACGAACGTACCATTAGTCTGCCGAATAAAATACGAGTTTTCGGAATAAAGTGGGTTTGTTTTGTCCGTAGGTCCAATCGAGTGTTTCCCTTTCCGATTCCGGATTAACATGCCGACCCTGAGGCAAAAAGAGGGGGGTCTCACTGATGCTGGAGTAGCCCACCATTTGTTACATGTTGGAGACGGTGGAGCCGAGTCTCGGCGGAGCTAGAGTCAGAGTCAGAGTCGACGTAACTAAATCTCTAGAAGCCAGAGTCGGATTCGGTGTCACAAAATCGGAGTCGGAGTAACTTCACTGTAAGAGGTACCCGACTCCACTGTCCTCATAGGAATCATACTGAACATGGTAAAAAAGGTGTTCATTGGAAAATAGTGTACAAGTTGCCGGACGGTGATGTCACGCAAGGTACAGTATAAACAAAGTATTTTAATATTCACTTTTTTTACAGAGGCACCTAACTTTTTTACAAGAGGCAAAAAAACAGAAAATATTTCAAATAACAGGTAAGGTTCCTTGGTATTTAAAAGGAGTCTTGGTGTGTGATTTAAGAAAATGTTCTATGTTTGAAATATGCCAAATTTAAGAATTAAATTTCAACCTGATGATGCTACAGCCCACAGATTCTGCACTTAACGATGTCAGCAAGATGATGGCTGGTTTCTGGTAAAACGATAAAAAACAAGGGACTAGTTCTTCAAACTCTCTTTCATTGTTAGTCGGAGAAACGGCGGTCGTTAATAATTAAAGTTGGCTAGTGATTTTTTTTTCTCGAATTTGCCACTTTCCTCGCTTTTTTCTAGAGCAAGGTGGTAAAATTGACATTCATTCATTTACTGCTGTTGTTCTTTTACATTCACGGGCAGTGTTGAAAATCCGATGTCTATGATCAATTTTGCAAATAAACGCTGCCATTTACTTCCCACGAATAAGACTGCTGAGAATAGTCTTTATTTTCAAATTGCCACGACTAACCGACTGCTGACTGTTGGCGATAAATGGGGAAAATTCGGGAAATGGGAAAAATCACTCAAATTTTTATTCGAGAGATCAAAGCATACTCAGGGGAATTTCTTCAGGCAATCATTATTCGCTTGAAGAGATTTTTTTTCAGCCTTGTTCACGGGTACCCTCCATGTGCAACAGGACTGCTGTTTCATCCGTTACGAAAAGAAGTTGCTAATAATGGCCGGCGGAAGTACGACATGTTCGGCCCATACCGGTGTCGGCGCCGGAATAAGACAGAGGAGAGCAGATAGCTCACAATGCACAGATAAAAAATAGTTTCAGCTTTTGTTTACCAAGACATTTGAACTAAGTTATAATTCTAGTGTTGATTTCATTTACATGTGTCAAACAAAATAATTCATTGAGATAACTTCTACATAAAATGCATATTTGACAATATCATTTAACTCAAACAAGTGCAAAAATACTTTTTTTTTGCAGTGGAAAAAGTTGCGCATGACACCCACTGGTTCGGGGTGACGAAAATGTGGTTGGGTTTGAACTTGGTGTAAAAACTCACCGTTCCAAAGTGGTTGTCCTCATTCGGTTCATCAGCTCCAGGGAACGTTGTTGGCTCCCACAACTTGCAAAGAAATATATCAACGTTGACGAAAACGGCAGTTGATCACAGAATTTCCAAGTGCTCGTGGCCTCGAGGCATTTTCAAAAGTCGTTTTGTCTGAGAGCCGTTTTCTTTTAGACCGGTAAGTATTGTTCCCAACTTTCTAAGAATAGACAACCCTGAAGTGTTAAAATTAGATGACAACGGTGCAAGTTTTCCAGTGAAGAACTTTTTTGAAAAGTGTAGTTTAAAAAATTGCTGAAGAAATCTAGATTAAATTTCAAAAGGTCCTATCTGCATAGGAAACCCATAGGTTGTTATGAAAATTTACTCTATAAATAATATATGGTTTTTGTGTAAATTGCTTAACATTCCAACGCCCAAGGCTCCAAAAAAGTTGGAACGGTAACTTAAACTCAATGGTTCTCGGGCATAACTCAACCAATCAAGATGATTCTTCTTTCCAGTGATTTGTAAGGATGTCTAGATGATTCTAGACCTTTGCAGAACTTAATTTGATCAAATCTGTAATTTTTGCGATCAAAAACATCGTTCCAACTTTTTTTTCGCGTGTAAAAAAAAATTCGCCGAAAATTCCGCGGGCAGTCGTTTTTAAAAAAGTTGGACGATGTTTTCGGTCGCAGAAATTACAGATTTGTTCAAATCAAGTTCTGCAAAATTTTAGGATCATCTAGACATTCTTAAAAATCACTGGGAACAAGAATCGTCCCGATTGGTTGAGTAATGCCCGAGAACGGGCGTGTTGAAGTTACCGTTCCAACTTTTTTGGGAGGCTTGGGCGTCCGTGTAAGTTGGACATGCGTTGGGCGTTCCAGTGTTAATCATTACAAATCGTAAAGGACTGGTGCATAGATGTTTGCTAAATAAAAAATAAAGTTGTTTAAAATTGCAAAAAATCCGTTACGCTTCTCATTTAGTACATATTGCCTCTATTAAAGTATGTGAGTAAATTGATGTTATTTGGATGTAGTGTGGCCCGCGAGGTGATTTTTTGTGGCCTGCGGAGCCAGTTTAAATGATAATGTAAAATGGCTCTTTGACGCATTTGTAAGTGATTTTATAATTCCTAAAAATTAAGATTATTCATTCAGAAATTCCATTTGAAAAGAGCCTAAACCGAAAAAAAAAGTTTTCCGATCAAGCTCAAAAAATTTCTGGGGGTTCCTTGGCCAAAATAATAAGACCCGTATTTTTTTGTTTGGCCATTAGGGTGACCTACGCCGTATTAGGGTGGTCTGAAAAATTGCCATTTTCGTCATTTTTTTGCAAAAACCTCTTTTTTCGAAAAATCATATCTCCGCGCCATTTCTTCCGATTTTAGCTGTCTTAGACGCAAAAGAAAGGTGATGAGTTTGGCTATTTGCGAAAAATAGTAAGAAGTTTCAAAAATCTAGCTTAACATTTGATAAAGTCGTATGAAAACTTATAATGGCGTTTTGACCGTGTCTGGACCAAAGAGCCTATGTCTCAAAATATTTTTATCGGATTCCTCGGAAAATTTCACATAACATATCAAAAAATGGCGATGTCAAACCGTACGTTTCAGAGATATGATTTTTTGAGAATAAAAACTGAGTTTTTCGACGCGTCACGCGCAAAAACGAGAAAATGACGAAATCGGCAAGAAATCAACTTTTTCCACTAAAACTGCGATAACTTTAAAATTTCAGCGATGACCTATAAATGTTTGGGTATCAACATTTTGGTTATTGAAAGACGCAACTTTTGGTACCGTAAAACGGGGTGACTTTGATAGGTTTGCGATTTTTCCGCAAAATGAAGAGTACAATTAAAATACGTAAGGAATGGTTCAGAAACATACTGACCGTGGTAGAGAAGTGTTCAAAGTACCTCAAGAAGAACTTTTCATAAATTTTTGAAAGGTTTATAAAGTTAGTTAACTATAGTTAAGAAAATGTTGATGTAAGTCATTATTTTAAACTTCTCAAAGTGTCATGATTTTCTCAATGAACATGATTTTTAATCGGAAAACGGAATGCATTTTTGGATTCTTTGGACAATTTTCCACTAGGAGAAGGTTAAATAAGTTTGTAAATAATAAATAATATGTGTTTTTGAAACACAATAAAAAAAATCTACAAATTTATAGGCAAATTCAGTTGAACAAATTTCATGTAAAATGTGAAAACTTGTGATTCCTGCTTCGAATTCAGTATAAAATGCAATATAAATCGATAATTTTATAAACAAAACAAGTTTTAACAAATTTCAGGCAAAATTCCGTATTTGTATTTTGTTAAAAAGCTTATAAACTTAGTTAACTTAACATAAACATTGATTTTTTTTTCTTACAAACTATATCAGCTACATTAGTAATGATACATTTAACGTACAAATAAAGTCTGAACATCTTAAATATGATTTTAACAAGAAAAACTTTGACTATCAAAGTCACCCCGGAATTAAAACTAAGAATTTTTAACGTAACTTTTTTCTAAACACTATTGAAAAAACTTTTTTTTTCCAAAATAGTGCATGGACTTTGTGTGGCCTACCCCAGTACATGTTTTAAAAATAATAATCTTGAGAAAAACCTTACCTGTTGGAAAATATTCTAAAAACAAATTGAAATCCTATCAAAGTCACCCCGGTTTACGGTACCATAACATCTATAGATCATCGCTGAAATTTGCAAGTTATCGCAGTTTTAGTGGAAAAGCTGATTTTTTGCCGAATTCGTCCTTTTCCCATTTTTGCGCGATAAGCGTCGAAAAACTCAGTTTTTATTTTCAAAAATTCATATCTCTGAAACGTACGTTTCGACATAGCCAATTTATTTAAGAGCGAGTCCACGAACAGGGCATACCCCTTTGTATGGGACGTCGTTTGGACCTCACCAATCTGCCTGAAATTTTCAGGGGTTGTTTGTACATATAAAACTAGCATCTGGCCAAAATATGAGCACTCTAGGTCAACGGGAAGTGGGGCAAATCGGGACACAAAGTTTGAAGGTTCAAAAACGTCAAAAATCGTAAAAAGGCTGTAACTTGGGCAAAATTCAATTTAATTTAAAAATTCAAAATGCATCTGAAAGGGCTTAAAAAATGCAACAAAATGCAGGATAGAACACCCCGATTGGTTAAATCTAAAGGGAGTTATTGACATTTTAGTGAAAAAATAGCACAATTTTCAAACTCAAATAAAAAAGTGTTCCATCCAGATATCAACTCGGTTCGACCTGCAGCTTGTAGGGGACATCTGGGACTACCATCTGAAACTGAGAACGCTTTGGGTAAGGCAGTTTAACATATTAAATAGATACTTTTACTTTTAGTGAATTTTTTGGATGTAAATTTTTGCTCGGGGGACCCCTTAGATCCTATTTTCTGATGATAATTTTATCATATTCGTGTTCCTGAGACAATTTCACAATAGAAACATGCATAAAAATGTTTGTTTTCATCCATTTTAACCCTTTAAAAAATGAAAGTTAAAAAAAATCTTCGATTCACATTTATTGAAATTCAAGTTCGTTTCAAAGGATACTAGATGACACCAGAAAAAAAAGCAGCATCTCATTTTTTTTTAACTTTCATTTTTTAAAGGGTTAAAATGGATGAAAACAAACATTTTTATGCATGTTTCTATTGTGAAATTGTCTCAGGAACACGAATATGATAAAATTATCATCAGAAAATGGGATCTAAGGGGTCCCCCGAGCAAAAATTTACAACCAAAAGATTCACTAAAAGTAAAAGTGTCTATTTAATATGTTAAACTGCCTTACCCAAAGCGTTCTCAGTCTCAGATGGTAGTCCCAGATGTCCCCCCAGGCAGATTGGTGAGGTCGATGCGAGATGGGTATGCTTTGCTCGTGGACTCGCTCTTAAATGTTACGTGAAATTTTCCGAGGAATCCGATAAAAATATTCCCAGACATAGGCTCTTTGGTCCAGACACGGTTAAAACGACATTTTAAATTTTCATGCGACTTTTTCAAATGGTAAGCTAGATTTTTGAAACTTCTTACTATTTTTTCCAAATAGCCAAACTCATCACTTTTCTTTTGCGTCTAAGACAGCTAAAATCGGATGAAATGGCGTGGAGATATGATTTTTCGAAAAAAGAGATTTTTGTAAAAAAATGACGAAAATGGCAATTTTTCAGACCACCCTAATACGGCGTAGGTCACCCTAATGGCCAAACAAAAAAATACGGGTCTAATTATTTTGGCCTAGGAACCCCCAGAAATTTTTTGAGCCCGATCGGACAACTTTTTTTTCGGTTTAGGCTCTTTTCAAATGGAATTGCTGTATTCTCAATATAAAACTAATGATTTTTCCATACTTTAATCCCGATGATATAAAACAAATATTGTATTGAACAATCTATGTTATTGAAACACGTAAAACAGGGGTGACCAAAGTATCGCCCTCGGGCCAAATGTGGCCCCCGGACCCATTTTGAATGATCATGAAAATGGCTCTGTGGACCACCTGTAAGGGACCATCCATAAACCACGTGGACACTTTTTTGGGATTCTCAACCCCCCCCCCCCTTCGTGGACAATTGTCCATACAAAAAAAATCTTTTTTGTATGGAGCGTGGACAATCGCCATACCCCCCCCGCCCCCTTAAGTGTCCACGTGGTTTATGGATGGTCCCTAATGTGATTTTATAATTCTTGAGCAATTCTCTACCAAAACCGGAAATGGATTTTATTTGTATTTTTTGATTTGGCTCAAACTTTGTGGGGGCCTTCCCAAAATAACCAAATAAGCTATTTTGCGTCATTGGTTCACCCATACAAGTCTCCATACAATTGTGGCTGCTGTCCATACAAAAATTGTACGTAAATATTCAAAAAACTGTAACTTTTGAGTGAATTTTCTGATCAATTTGGTGTCGTCGGCAAAGTTGTAGGTATTGTTGAGGACTTTTGAGAAAAAAATAGGTATACGAAAAAAAAATTGCAGATTTTTTAATCAACTTTTTTTTCACTAAAACTCAATTTCTCAAAATACGTATTTGTTTTTATTTTCGAGATTTTTTTATATGTTTTAGGAGACAAAAATCCGCAACTTTTGAGCCATAGAGAAACATGGTCAAAAAATCTGCCGCCGAGTTATGAATTTTTGAAAAAAAAAAGTGATTTTTGGAAAAAATGGAAGTTTCATGCAAAAACAAATTTGACATTATTTTTTAATGCAAAATTGAATTTGCAATCGAAAAGTACTTTACAGATTTTTTGATAAAGGGCTCCGTTTTCAAGATATAGCCACCGAAAGTTTGATTTTAGCGAAATATTTGCAGCTTTTTAATTTTTAAAAATAGTGACCATAAGTGACCATTTCTAAAAATATTGTTTTTGAGAAGTTCAGAAAATTTGCAATAAAGTTGTCTAAGAGACATTGAAGATTGAACCGCGGGTTGCTGAGATAGAACCGCTTTGAGAAAAAGAAACAGGAAAATTGAAGTTTAAATGGGCCTAATATTCAATGTTTGGCCCTTTTTAAAATGTTAGTCTTGATTTAAAAATGTTCAAAATATTTGTTTTCGAAAAGATCGGAAAATTTTACGAATGTTTTGCCTTCCTCACTGAGGTAAGGCTATAATCCTGCTTTAAAAATGAACTTTGTACAAAAACGTCGTAGACGTGACGTGTATACCTATCGACTCAGAATCGAAAACTGAACAAATGTGTGTGTGTATGTGTGTGTGTGTGTATTAGGGTGGTCCAAATCCGGACTTTTTTGGGGCTACCCCCTGAAATCAAAGATTGACCCATCAGTAGGCTAAATTCCAAATTTGAGCTCATTCTGACCAAGGGAACACATCCCTCCAATCGCTTAAAGTTTGTATGGGAAAAATCGTCAAAATGTATGGAGAAAAGCAACTGTTTTACTTTTTTACCTGTGGAAGGTGCCATAATTATCCGATTCTTTCCATTTCTCAAATGTAGAACCTTCATAAAATTTAGAACAACTTTCCCGAAGACACCATATTTTTAGGATTTTTTCCCGCGAAGTTATTAGCGTCCAAAATTGACCCTTTTTGCGCGGCCAGCTGTAAGGGGCTACCTAACAACGATATTTATTTCCATCGTACACGCACGTGCTCTCTCTCAGGTTCAAACTCTCTCACAAGCTTGCTCGCCTGCCTGCCTGCCTGTTTACCTACAAGCGCGCGCTGTTTCTCTGCTTAGACTTTTGTCGTCGTCGTCGTTTTCGTTTGCTATCCGCTGCGCTGGGTTTCTGGCATGTTTATTATAATTTTCAACTGAAATAGCAGGATTGTTTTGAAATATATTCAGCATACAAATTCTTAAATAATGTCAAAAATAAAAAAAACTGCACTGAAAAAAATAGTTTAAAGGAAAGAAAGCTTAGGCTCGATTAAAAAATGTCATAAACAGGGGTTGTTTGTTTTTCTAAGCATTACACGCAGTTTTTCGTATATGCTAAAGAAACATGATAATGATTCAATTATTTAAAAAAAAATCTTCAGGTAATACAAATGTTGTTCCTTTAGGTAGTTTGCTTTAACAAAAATATACTTTAGTACAAATCAGAACAAATCAAGGCAATTTTACAATTATTGCTGCAAATTTTCATTCATACTCTCTAAAATTATTTTTTTATTCTTTCTGTGTTCCTAGACCACCTGCAACAAATATTGCAACTGTTTATCATTTTTTGTAAGTTTACCTGTAAATTTTTCGATTCAGGAAACATCTCTTTCTGCACAATCGTTAACTACCTTCAGATCTCGCAGTTGCGGTCTTCCTTTAAGATACTCATTTGGATTCAGTTTAAAAAAAAATCTAAAGAAAATTCCTTCATTTTTTATCTAAAAAAAACTGCATGGTATTTCTTGTAACAAAAGCAGATAAATTAAAATCCAAAACGTTTGCAATTAGGTTTGGATCAGAACAGATGACGATTCATGGATGAACTAATTCATCAAATTTGTATTCTCTCTCACACGCTCTTATAATATGATATCTATCGTTGATCACATATAACATCAAATTTTATATCTCAAAACAAACCTGGTATTTTAGTTCAACATTATGATAAACATGCCAGGAACGCAGCGTAGCGGATATCAAACGAAAACGACGACGACGACAAAAGTCTAAGCAGAGAAACAGCGCGCGCTTGTAGGTAAACAGGCAGGCAGCCAGGCAAGCAAGCTCGTGAGAGAGTTTGAACCTGAGAGAGAGCACGTGCGTGTACGAATTGGAAATAAACATCGTTGTTAGGTAGCCCCTTACAGCTGGCCGCGCAAAAAGGGTCAATTTTGGACGCTAATAACTTCGCGGGAAAAAATCCTAAAAATATGGTGTCTTCGGGAAAGTTGTTCTAAATTTTATGAAGGTTCTACATTTGAGAAATGGAAAGAATCGGATAATTATGGCACCTTCCACAGGTAAAAAAGTAAAACAGTTGCTTTTCTCCATACATTTTGACGATTTTTCCCATACAAACTTTAAGCGATTGGAGGGAGGGGTTCCCGTGGTCAGAATGAGCTCAAATTTGGAATTTAGCCTAGTGATGGGTCAATCTTTGATTTCAGGGGGTAGCCCCAAAAAAGTCCGGATTTGGACCACCCTAGTGTGTATATATGTATGCGACCAACAAACTAGCTCATGTTTCTCGGTACTGGCTGAACCGATTTGACCCGAACCTGTTGCATTCGACTTGGTTTACGGTCCCATTTTGAAAACTTTTCATTTTTTTTGACTTGGTTTAGGGTCCCATTTTGAAAACTTTTCATTTTTTTGGGACGGTCTACTGCACAAGCGTGTTTATATTTTAATTATTGAACAAGTGTCATCAAATTTGGTCAATTGTTCTCATTTTGATCAAAAAACCATTGTTCAACATGGTTGTGTAACACAAATGCCAAATCTAGCAACAGATTACGAATAGTTCATTTCGAAGTTTATTCTGACTCAAATGGAACATGCTTGTAGAACTCGAAAAGTAAAATGACATTTGCAGACATGATGTTTCATTTCAGTTTGCTAAACATGATAACATAGTAGAATTGACCTCTGGCTTCGGATGGGATTTTACGTAACCAAGTTGTTTATGTGTAGTTCGCGTTCGTGTTTTAAAAATCGAGCAAGAACATGTTGACGAAACAAGCACAGATAGTTCTAAAAATAGAAACAGCTTATGTTCAAAAGAAGTTTTGGCAAATAGTTAGTGAACTTCTTATTGACGTTAAGGCCTGCTCATCCAATATAACCCCTCGTGGAAAGTAGCGGACGCGCGCCCGGACTTGACATTTGGAGTGATCTTGGGTTCGATACTTGCCCTGAGCATTCTTCATCAAAAAGGAAAACTGAAAATGCAGAACCGGAAACCAGCAGCAGTAGTAGAGTAGTAGTAGCAAGCGATGTTAATTAGCACTTAAACATAATTGAAAAAAATCCCCAAAGGCATAATTAGGAAATTGAATGATTTTTATGGTTGATAATTTTTATTCTCCATCATTCATATTATTATCATTCATAAATTGCGTATCCCTGTCCAACTAATAAATTACAATAAACTAGTAGTTAAAGTATCGTAAAGCGACATTACTCACAAATAAAGGATTAAATTAAGAAAAAGAAAACTTTTGAGCGAACACCTTGAACATATTTAATGAAAAGCCTGTTTAACATTCTTATCTGCCACGATATGTTCTTGGACGGTTATAAAAACGTTTGCCTAACTCCCTCCTGAATCTAAAAGGCAGAATGTTTTTAAACGGTTCTAACGACGTCATCCAACCCGGTTCAGAATCTTATAGTCAAGAGTTCTTATGACATGTTCAACAAACGTTATCTATGCAAGAAGGACGTGCGCTGGTAAAACCACGCACGTTTCTAACAGGTTAAGAGATGTTCAACAACAGAAAAACGTGCGCTTTTTCCAGCGTTCAAGAGTTCTCAGGGACGTTGGCAAACATAGTAAATGAGTTCAACAACAAGTTCGGAAATCTTTTGGCGAACAAAGTGTGCTACTTGGGAAGCTAACTAATTGACACTTTGGCCACTCTGGAATCAATTCTGGAGCATCGGCAAATTGTATGGAGAAAGTTACGTAAAATCATATTTTGATCACAGGAGGCTGAAAAAAACGTCAACAAACAAAAAAAGGCAGAACGAATTTCGTCGGGTACGGCTTGTTTTGTATAAGAATCGATCAATTTACCACCTTTTTTAAAAAATCATAACTCCGCACCATTTCAACCAATTTTAGCTGTCTTAGATGCAAATGAAAGGTGGTTAGTTGGCCTTTCAAGGAAAAATTATTTGAGGACTGATAAAACTACCCAAAAATTTTAATAAATCGTATTAAAACTTCAAATGGCATTTTGACCGTGTCTGAACCAAAAAGCCTATGTCTGAAAACATTTTTATCGTATTGCGTCTTTTAAGTACCCAAAAATGTATAGGTCGTAACTTAAAAAAAAATCCCGTCCCGTGCGCGGCGCGCCGAAAATCCCACTTTTCATTTTCCAAAAATCATATCTCGGAATCATGTAAATGAACACCTCCAGTTTTTGAGTATGTTACGTAAATTTTTTTTGAGAAATCCGATAAAAATATTTTCAGACATAGGTTCTTTGGTTCATTCACGGTCAAAACACCATTTAAAGTTTTCGTAAGACTTTTTCAAATATTTGGCTAGTTTCATCGGTCATCAAATTATTTTTCTTGAAAGGCCAACTAACCACCTTTCATTTGCATCTAAGACAGCTAAAATCGGTTGAAATGGTGCGGAGTTGTAATTTTTTGAAAGAGGAGGTTTTTGCGAAAATTGACGAAAATTACAATTTTTGGGACCACCTTATTTCAAGGGCACCGACCGGGATTTGATCCCTGAACCTTTCGCTTGTGAGACAGAAACCGCAACTATTAAACCACTATGCTAGTTCAAGAAATGAAATATGTATAATATCTGAAAATAAATAAAAAAAAATAACTTTTAAAATGAAATGTTTGCTTTTTTATAAATATCTATGAAAAAAAAAACAAAACTATCAAAACTAGGTTTGCACATTTATCACAAAAATACAACAATAAAATATGAAATATCAGACTCTATAGGGCAGCGAATGACCAAGAAGGTTAAAGCTGCCAGAAATAAATGAATTAATAACAACAACATCAGACTCTGCCCAGAAAGTATTTAAAAATGTATGCAAAGAAAAAATAATCTCCTCCTCCCCTACGTTTTTGGTTGTAAAGCATAAGCTTGGGAAAATATAATTCTATTATGAATTGCGACCCTGATCTATTATTGTGCCTGCAATTCCAATGATATGCAGTTTTAATACTGAGCAATAAATTGATATCGATGCAAGACTTGTTTATTTATACTTTTCGATTTATTTTTTTTAAGTTGTCGACATTTTTCTAGAGCAAACAAACGTCGAACGTGACTATGGAAGGATTATCGGAAACGAAATTAAAATTAAATACAACGAGTAAATTGTTTCATGGACGCTTGTTTAATAAACACAATCACTGTGAAAATTGTTCGAAATTTATACCTAGCCTTTATTGGTGGAAAGCAAAAATCCTCAGAGAAATTGTACAATAGAAAGAATTCATTCATGCATTTTAAATGATTTGAACACGAAGAACAAACGTAAACATTGCCCTATATGGGCCATCAATAAATCATGTGTTAGCAAAAGACTCTTTAAAAAGAATTAGGTGTATTTACCTCATTTACACTCTCTATTTAAATCCGGCTTCAAAATTTTATAAATTAAAAAACGTTTTAGCAATTTGATTGTTTTACGTGCAAATGTTTTGAAAACAAAAACAGAGTTTTGTCGTGTTTTTTACTAACATAATGCATATGCATACATGCAACTAAAAATATTTAAATGAGAGAAAAAAACAATACTAGGAGCTACAGAAAATGTCTAAAATCACCAAGCCAGGAAACATGTATACCTTTTTCTTTGGTCCTGATTATCGTGGTATAAAACATGTATTTCTAATCATATTTTAAAAAAAATTTCTTCCAGAAAATGAATCCGTTAGGTTTGTTTGTAACAATATGCAGCTTGCATATAATTTTGGCCATTCCTGAAAGTTTTGATGCAGTTGATCCAGAGGTAATTGATTGTTACATTTCTTCAAGCCTATAAAAAAAATGCTTTGTTTAAAATGCAGGACACTTACGCGAAAAAAATTGCAGCGGAATATCCAGGCTTTTTGTTTAAACGAGCTCCTTCTGGCTTTTTCGGAATGAGAGGCAAGAAACAAAACAACGAAGGAATAAAACGTGCTCCATATGGCTTTACAGGTAAATAAAAAATATAATTAAATTCATGCTTCAGATATTTTGGTACTACCGTTAATTCTTTATTTGGACAGGTTAAAATTTTATTATTTTTTTCTACAATAAAATAGTAGCATCAAAAATTCATTGCTGTAATTCCAAATTATTGTTTTTTTTTTATAATATTTGGAACAGTTTACATTCAATTTTAACAATTTCAATTGTTTTCAGGCATGCGTGGTAAAAAAGCCGAAACATTTGAGGAAGGTTATCATTATCCTACTAATGAAGCGGATTTTTATGAGTTACTGATGAAATGGCAAAACCAATTGAATTCAATTAGCTATGCAAACCAGCCCTACGATACTGAATCAAACACAATCGGAAAACGTGCACCATCTGGTTTTATGGGAATGCGTGGCAAAAAGACATACGATTGAAATAAAAATGTTAAATAATAATGAAGAGTAGGCGGTTAGGTTGGAGGCAAAATGAATAATTAAACATGAATTACTGCAGTGGGTGCAATTTATTTCTAATTTAAAATATTTGTTTAAAAAACATTCCAGCCTTTAGAGTGTAAAAATGTATCAGTAATTTTGATTTGTACCAGTTGAAATAACAGAAATATTAACATAACAGAAAAAGAGAAAAACGTAAAAAAATAATTCCATCGAATAATTCTTACAAGAATGCACGAGAATATTTCGCAATGGAGCACCCGATTCGAGTAGAGACCCTAAATAGGGAGTTTGCTAAATATATCTGGCAACGTATGTTTTGAGCTTGGCAACACTGATAAGTTTTGCTGGGCGTAAAGGCAAATGCTCGTTTGGATACGTCAAACTCGTGTCTGTTTGGGTACGTCAAATTCACTTCGATTAGTCTCCCAGGTTCTCCCGTAAGAAATACATTGTAGAAAAAAGAAAAAAAAACTGCTCGAATGGAAATGCTCCATTGTCCTAGTTAAAATTAGATGTCACATATCAGAATAATTTACTATCTATTATTTGCAATACAACATACCATAAGGATCTAGATACAATGTTTATAGTTTTTGAACTGTTTGTAGTCCTGATAATAATCACCAATTGTCAATAACATTTCAGAATAAAAATAAACGAATATAAAAAAAAAACAGTCCTCCTAAGCACCAGACATATTTTAACTGCAAAAATGTGTTCGACAACCATAATTTTGAATTTCCGATGATCCCTTTTCTAATCTAATCTAATCTAATCTAATCAGACCCTAGCGCAGCCAATCTTTCGAAGGGATCCTGGAGAATGCCTTAGGTTAGATGAAGCCTAGCACTCTTTTTGTCATTTATTCACATTTGTAGTGCGCCATTGCATCGGAATGCATTAAAACATTATAAGCGTTAAGGCGGCCAGGCCTACTGCGTAAAGCCGTATCGCAGGGATGATTCGTAATTGGATTGAGTTTGAGCATTGAGTGTTCGAACAACAACACAAATCTGAATCGACAGGGGAGGAAGAAGCGTGGGGACACACCACCATACGCTCCGAGATTTGGTTGTAGTCGTTCGTTGGGAGCACCATGCTAAGAAGGTTTGGTACTCCGGGACCCTCTGGGATGGGACATTGTACTTCCACGAATGCCCTGGACACTATATGCCGTGTCTCCACATCTCGTTCGAATTTCCGAAGATCCCTTTTCTAAAATTTAAAAGTCATATCTCCAGTTAGTTTTTAAAAGGAAGCAAGAGACACCCTGACCTCTTCGTTAAAATCCCAACAGCGGTCAGTATGATTCCATATCAATCCGTACGTATTTCATTGGAGTTTTTCGAAGGTTCGAGACGGAATTAACTTGAGAATAACATTTTTTTACATTGAATAATAACCTAGAAATGTCAGTCCTTGTTATTGCAAAATCATCGACTCTATAGTTTTTTTTAAAGGTTCTATAATTTAATGCGTACAACGCAGCTGGCTACTTTTGTGGCTAAGTTGTTGAACGGTGAAGTCGACTCTCCGAATCTGCTCTCTCTTATCAACTTCCGCACACCACAAAGAACACTTCGTGACTCAACGCTACTAACCCACAGATTCCATCGTATAGCCTATGGTTTCAACGAACCAGTTTCCAGCATGGTCCGAGCCTTCACAGCAGTAGAAGATTTGTTTGAATTTGGTGAATCTTCTGTCCGTTTTCGTGATAAAATCAACCGTACTCAAACTTTTATTCATTATGACAAACATTGTCAGATGAATGTAAATAAACAATTAAACAATTAATCTAACACAAACGCAGCCAGTCCGATGAAAGCATGATGGAAAGTCTTGTGATTAGATTATGCCCCAAGCACTTTTCTTGTCATTATTGATAATTGCAGTACATCCGAGAAAAAAATTATAAATAATATTACAATTTTAGCAAATATTAAAACGAAAAAAGTGCGGAGCAGAATTCATAAACGTAAACACGCGCGCGCTCGATCTCCGTTTTTTAAAGGTCCTATATGAACACATTTGTTATGATGGTGTGAGTTCATAGCATTATTCTTTCGATTTTATCACTGAGCACTCAACATTTTTTTGAGGGAACGACTCTGAATTTTGGGTGTATAAGCGGTATACGCACTTCGGAAGAAACCGGTCAAGAAAAAAATCAAATGGGCAGCAGCAGCAGCGCAAGCGAGTCAGAGAGGGTGAAGAAAAGCCCAAGAAATTGCTCCCTCTCTTTGTTCTGCTGTTCGTAAAGCTGTTTCTCGACCCCTTTCCTTCCGATCTGCATACTAGCCTATAAACATATTATATACAATACCGTCAGTGGGGGTGACATTGGGTCTGGGGGGTGAGATTGAGTCAAAGTATTTTTTACGGATTTTACCATTTCTCAGGTACTTCTCAATAAAACTAAATTATGTTAAAAAGGTTGTGCAAGGGACATCTTAAGATGACTTTTCTGAAAAAAATCTCGTTCCTAGATCAAAATCTGTCATTTTAGTAGCTGTCTAAAGTTGAGGTACAATTTTGGCCAAAAATGACCTCTCGAAAAATCAACTTTTTAAATTTTTTGTTGGAATTGATCAAAAAGTACCCAAATGTTTGAAAATCTCTACTTCAAATATTTTAGCATGTCAATACGATTCCCTCGAACAAGAAACACTGTTGGATGACTTGTTTTTACTATATCTTTGTATTTGAGCATCATTTTAGTTACATTTGACCCAATGTCACCCCCTCAAAGGGGTGTTATTTTCCCGAGGCCATCGAATAATCGTGTCTGGACTGCATTCGCACATTTTATTGTAAAATAAGTTTGTAGTTTTTTTCTCGTGAAATCAACTATGACTTAACATTATTCTTGGAAAGCTATTATTTACAAATTAAAGCAAAAAAGCTGAAATCGATAAAGGAGAAAACTAAATTAAACATGTTTAACGATTAATGGAAAATTAAACAAGTAAAATACTTTATCTCAGGCTCAAGTTCTACTTACCTTCTACATTCACAGATCCCTTGGGACTTTAAATAACACTCATAACCTAGCTCATAACTCATAACGCTCATAACTTTGATAGGATTTCAGATCTTTATCCTTTTTAAAAATGTAGAACAAATATGATGGGTACTCTTACGAAATTAGGCGAAATCATTTTAAACAAAACTTTTCAAAAACTTTGCTCAGAATTTGAGTTTTTCGAGGGATGTTCGGAAAAAGGTGTTTCAATAGCAAAATTTATATATATATATATGGGTAAGGCTACCAACCGTACGGATTTTCGACCCTCTCCGCGGATTTTAAACAGGCCGGATTTTTTGTACGGAATTTTTCGCATAATACGGATTTGTACGGAATTTTCCCAACTTTAAAAAAAATCATTGCTTGTTTGATTGGGTCAAAGCTTTTGCTAATTAGACATTTTTATTTAACTGTCAGTTTGATTTTAAAGAGATAACTTAGGGTATATGGCCCTATTTTGGACCTACTATGCAAAGCGTCAACATATTTCGCATAGTTCTCAGGAACGGTCTAACTAATTTGGCTCGTTTCAGGATTGTTTTGTGCCTTAATTTATGCTGAACAAAGTGTACTATTGAAAATTTAAAATAATTTAACCATTCCATTGTAATAAGCATTTCAAGTAAAACATTTTTTGGATGCTTTTTGGACTTATTGAATGTATTTTGGAGACATCGCTGAACCTATTTTGGACCTACACTCTGATTGGTTGAAATTTGGACAACTCGAATTGCGGCGTGCGGTGGCAACACGCACACTTGCAGAAACTCGGTTTGATAAACCAAAGGGCCTATCCACGATTATAATTTAGAAAATATTTATTTCAGAAATTAAATAATTATGATGAAACAATGGATTTGAATTTGAAAACGTGTTTTAATCATATTGAATGGAAACTCTTTTTTTTTTTACTGTGAACAGACACGGACCACTGCGACACTTGCGTATCTATTGTAGTATGATATGTTCTCAGGTTTTCTGTTTTGCTGCTATACACAGCCTGCCGAACGATCGTCTTCCGTAGCGCTATTGTTTGAGCGAGACAGTATTTGACAAATTATTCGAGCAGTTGCCCCCTCTCATTCCCCAGACCAATCCCCCAAATGCCATGCCACACGAGCACGAGAGACCGATCCGAGGACGTGGAGATGAGCGAGATTGAGGGGAAATCTCGTTTATTTTTGACCCATCTAGAGATCGTTACCGATCATATAGCCCAATCTTCAGCTCGAATTTTGCCTGAGAGCATGTGACCGAGTCGAAAGTAGCATTTGAAACTCTTCTCTGCGTATTGTTACAGAGTTCTTCAACGCTCAGACTCAGTCGCCAACAGATCGTCCGAGAGATTGGATGGGATGGGTTTTGAGAGGCTTGGGACTTGACAAAGTCAATTCCCGCAGCAGCCGATATCCTCTCGACCGCCACCTACCCCTTTTGCCTCGCCAGATGGGTTTCAAGCCATCGACCTTCCGCTTACAAAGCGAAACCCGTACCACTACACCACGGGAGCTCGGCGAATGGAAACTCACGCATTTTTAGCAGGTCTCTGTCCTATTTACAATTTGCATATTCTTACAACCTAATTGTTCAAGCATTAGAACATAAAAGACAACCCGTTATTACTCGCAATAAAAGAACCTTATCTTAAAATTAAATGAATGACACAGATACATAACAAGTTACAATGAAAAAAGGTTCTAAATTTTACGCAGAGCTGTTGTTCAAATATTATTAAACAATCAAGAAATTTTAAAGGGAGATTATAGCTTGTATCTTGGTGTGAAACTTTCTCATCTGTCATGTTAAACTTTACAGTTGCTTGACAAAAAGTTTAACTACATGTTGCACTTTAAAAACAATGTAATATGGGTAATTCTCCGCCAACTCACACAGCAGTTGCCCCGACCCCTCTTCGATTTGCGTGAAACTTTGTCCTAAGGGGTAACTTTTGTCCCTGATCACGAATCCGAGGTCCGTTTTTTGATATCTCGTGACGGAGGGGCGGTACGACCCCTTCCATTTTTGCACATGCGAAAAAGAGGTGTTTTTCAATAATTTGCAGCCTGAAACGGTGATGAGATAGAAATTTGGTGTCAAAGGGACTTTTATGTAAAATTAGACGCCCGATTTGATGGCGTACTCAGAATTCGAAAAACGTATTTTCATCGAAAAAACACTAAAAGTTTTAAAAATTCTCCCATTTTCCGTTACTCGACTGTAAAAATTTTGGAACATGTCATTTTATGGGAAATTTAATGTACTTTTCGAATCTACATTGTCCCAGAAGGGTCATTTTTCATTTAGAACAAAATTTTCATTTTAAAATTTCGTGTTTTTCTAACTTTGCAGGGTTATTTTTTAGAGTGTAACAGTGTTCTACAAAGTTGTAGAGCAGACAATTACAAAAATTTTGATATATATACATAAGGGGTTTGCTTATAAACATCACAAGTTATCACGATTTTACGAAAAAAAGTTTTGAAAAAGTTGGTCGTCATCGATCATGGCCGTTCATGGTCACCCGCGACAGACACGGACGACGAAACAAAGAGAAACGCAAAAGTAACTTTTTCAAAACTTTTTTCGTAAAATCGCGATAACTTGTGATGTTTATAAGCAAACCCCTTATGTCTATATATCAAAATTTTTGTAATTGTCTGCTCTACAACTTTGTAGAACATTGTTACACTCTAAAAAATAACCCTGCAAAGTTAGAAAAACACGAAATTTTAAAATGAAAATTTTTGTTCTAAATGAAAAAATGACCCTTCTGGGACAATGTAGATTCGAAAAGTACATTAAATTTCCCATAAAATGACATGTTCCAAAATTTTTTACAGTCGAGTAACGGAAAATGGGAGAATTTTTATAACTTTTTTAGTGTTTTTTTCGATGAAAAATACGTTTTTTCGGAATTCTGAGTACGCCATCAAATCGGGCGTCTAAATTAAAAAAAAAGTCGCTTTGACACCAAATTTCTATCTCATCACCGTTTCAGGCTGCAAATTATTGAAAAACACCTCTTTTTTCGCATGTTCAAAAATGGAAGGGGTCGTACCGCCCCTCCGTCACGAGATATCAAAAAACGGACCTTGGATTCGTGATCAGGGACAAAAGTTACCCCTTAGGACAAAGTTTCACGCAAATCGAAGAGGGGTCGGGGCAACTTTTCCCGATTTCGTGTGAGTTGGTAGAGAATTACCCATATGTATTTGAAAAAAAATCTTTGTTTGACTACCAGGGTGCCTTTGATAGTCATAGTTTGTCTTGTTAAAAGCAGATTTGAGGTTTTCAAACATTATTTTTACTTCAAACTTACCATCAATTAGGTTGCTGATATAATTTTTAAGAAAATCATTTATGTCAATACTTAGTTAATTATGTTTATAAGCTTTTTAATATAATACATATAAATTTTAGGTAATATTGTTAAAAATTCAGAACTTTGCCTGAAATTCGTTGAAACTAGTTTTATTCATTAAATTATGGATTTGTATTACATGTATAACTGAATTTAAATAATGAATCAAACGTTTTCACATTTTATATGAAATTTGTTTTACTGGAAATGCATTTAAATTATGAGATTTTTTAAAATTATGTTTCAAAAACAAATAATATTTAATAATATTAATATTACTTATTTTACCTTTTCCTAGTACCCTTTTCCTAGTAGAAGATTGTCCGATGAATCCGAAAATGCATTCCGTTTTACGATTCAAAATCATGTTCATTGAAAAAAATCATGACATGTTGAGAAGATGAAATAATGCTATTTATCAACATTTTCTTAGTTATAGTTAACATACTTTTAAACTTTTCAAAATTTCATGAAAAGTTCTTCATGAGGTACTTTGAGCACTTTTCTACCCCGGTCATTATGATTCCATACCATTCCGTACGTATTCAATTTTTACTCTTCATTTTGCGGAAAAATATCAAACCTATCAAAGTCACCCCGGCTATATGTCTCAAATCATAAAATTCATAATGTTAACATCGCATTAACCTCTTATGCTTATTTTTTCCGAAGTTTTTTATTTTTCTAGCTGGGTTAATTGTGTTCCTAACATGATTGACACGGTAAAATTTAAAAGTGTAATTTATTATAAACCAACGCTGCCAATAGAGCTTTATGACGTTTTGCGTACACACACTAGCGCACCATTTGATTTTGCTGGCCGGACAAAATTTAACCTCAATCTTTTTCTTGTACGTACACGCAATACATACGCACGTAGATTGCTCTGTTGTGAAAAAAATCGTTATACCTGTATTTTCAAAAATCATACATAGATAAATATGCAAAAATCAGATAAAACTTACAAAAAATATATTATTCATGTGTATATTTCTCTGATTACTTTGCAATACGTCTTAAAAGCCATCACGATCTCCGACACATTTTTGATTTTTTTTTTCTGAACCAAACCAAATTTTGTTTGTTTTCTCGTAAAGATCATTTAAAAGACGTGCAGATGATAATTAAAGCATTTTTTATTTATAATTCGTAAATTGATCGAGAACTAATCGAAAAATTGATTTGTTTACAACTAGCGCTTAGGATCATTTTAAAACTAACTCAAGTTTTTTTTTTTTTAATTTAATTCATACGACTTTTTCAAAAACCCCTTGTAAGCGATGTTGACAGCTCTTGTCACGGTGACAGCTGACGATTTAATGAACTAGACCCTTTAGGTTTTTCAATCGTTTCACCTTCAATTCCAACAGGGTAGCCAGTTTGCATTTTTTGAAGCAAAAATTAAAAATATATGCGGCTAAATTGGTGATAATGATGTTAAGACAAAAATAAATCAACATCAGTTTAAATTTTGGGATACTTTGCAATCGGTCCTAACAATCATCTAAATCTCTAGCATCAATTTGCATTTTTATCGTTTAAAAAACATATTTTCATTGTTTCTGTTAATCATTTGCTTTTTAAAGCTTGGATTTCTTTCAAATAATTACAGTAACGAAATTCAATTCAAAATATTAAATTAAAAATTATCAATTAATTTCAATGTAATATCGAAATATATTCATAAACTAAACTGGCAACACCTTGTTATACATGTGTTGGTGATAGCCTTGAACCGACGGCAAAGTAGGTCCAAAAACTGATCCAATGCGACTGATTTGAAAAAATATTTTGAATTGAGTTTTTTTTGATAATAGAATAGTTATTTCAATGGTTTAGTGACGGAAAACAAGAAAGAATTAAATAAACAACAGTTACATTGCTCGAAAACCGGACGAAATTGCTTGGTGTCAGTGCAAAACAGAAAAAATCATCAAGGTTTCGCGAGCCAAATCTGATAAGCAACGAGGCCGGATTTTTTGGACCTAATCGATGTGCTAGGAAAATGAAAGGAAGTTCGAATGGCGTTGGAAAAAGTGGCTGAAAAAGCGGAAATAATCAAAAATGTTAACATTTTTGGAAGAGGTAAGATACAAAACGATCCTGTCTACACTTTCTGTTGGTTGGATTCAGTGAATTCGTACTTTAAAAGCCTGAACTACCTCGATGAAAAAAATAGGTCCAAAATAGGTACTAGGTCCAAAATAGGGTCATATACCCTACATAACTTTCCTGGTTTTCCTCAGTGCAAACTTGATTGTCCATAATTGTTCTTTTCAAATTCCTTACAAAACTTATTTATCAAATTAAATAAAAGATCAAAAGGCTTTCTAAAGCTTGTGGAAAACCTTCCCTGATAGACTGGAGTCCCGCGGTCGTGCGATTCGAAGCGTGATCTGCTCGATGTCGATTGAGTCCTGCCATTTTCGAGCGATTGTCGTGCGTTTTTCAGCGTTTGCCAAAAACTAGGCAGGCGATGACACAGTTATGACCTTGACAGTTCATTATATATGGGTTGCCATTGCGATGAGTTTTTTTCCGGTGTGACATTGTTTCAATTTTAAAAATGAGTGCAGCTTTGCGGAATACCAACGGGGTACAAACTAAAAAAGTGTCAAACGAAAAAGTGACCAACCACCGGGGGTTGAGTGTAATGGAAGAGGTAAATCAGCGTACAATTTTTGATTACATTTTCCTCAATCAACATTCTCTTTCAGACAAAATCAAAACATGCAACTTTTGTCACCGAAGACAAATTCTGAGTAGTCTGAGATCTTGAAGGCACGCCTCTGCACTTATAACGCCTATTATAATGTTGACAATTAATTGTTTAATTTATGATGAGAAATAAAAAAAATGCTGTTGTAAAATGTAAATGTATATCTGTTTTGTAAACATCTAATTATCGCAAAAATTCGAAAATCGAACGTCAGACAATGGCAGGACAATCTGAATAACAAAGTCACCCGAAAACGGCCCGTCAACGTCGATTTTCTCAAACGTCGATTTCGACGATCGTCGAAAAAAGTGTTGCAAATACGCACGAAAAGGGCCCGAATTCCGTCGGACAAACCGTCGGCATTCGGGCCGTTTTGTCGAGCCGTCGGCCGGATTTCACTATGGTACATTGGGTGGCCAAGTTTCAAAAAAGTGACCTTCTCCAAATATTTTTTGGTATTTTTTTCTCGAAAGTAAACATTCTAACTAAGAAAAATCCAAATTTTCAAAGCTCTAAGTTTGTTCATTACGGAGATACGCAAGCTGAAAGTCAAAAAATGGAGTAAAAAACTAGCGTTTTTCGTAAAAAGGCTGATTGTTTAATTTTAACATAGCTCAGCATTTTAAATATTTTATTAGGACAATTATACATCGTTGGAAAGGTAATGAGATAAGCTTAAAAAATGTTAATAGATAAAATGTTGTTTGCAAACCAAAAACTGAAGTTTTCATCGAATAACTGGAGCATTTTTTTGTCAAAACTTATTTTTTTGTGTTTGTTAATCGAGTACTTTTTTTGCTAACCGATGCTAAACATGAAACTAAGATCACTTGAAAGATTGGATCATAATCTAACATTGCTGAAATTTCCAGCCTGCGATTTTTTGCGTTTTCGGAGATATGCCATTTTGAACATTTACGTTTTATCAAAATTTGCTGCAATCTACATATGCGCCCGTTTATTTCACTTGCTTTGCTACCTACTCCGTGGGCATCGTCGCTTCAAAAATCAATACCTGGTTTCAAGAAGTTCGAAATCACTTTATTGGAATTTTCTGTTGCCTATATTTAAAATTGAGTAACTTAGTCAAAATAAGGTATTCGTACCGAAGTTTCTCAAGCGAAACTGGAGAATCTCAGTTTGATACCGAAAAAAGTATTCAGCAAAATATTGACTTAGCATGATGAATTTCTGCGATCAATCCATGAAACTGATCCACATTTAAGTTCTATGTTGGTTAGTACAAAACATCATAAAAAGTACCTTTAACATATCCTAAAGCCGTCAGAAACTCTAAAATCAAATGAATTTCCATGAACAAGAACATTAGGATTATTAAGAATATGTTTTGTATTTTATCGTTTTACTTCATAATTAATATTTTAAATAAAATTAATTTTTCTGTTATTTGATTTAACAATTAAAATTTTCGCAATTTATGCCCGTAAGGGTGCCCCCGTAATGGGTCTCAAATTACATGGCATGGACTCACAAAAAGAAACACACAGCAGTAAATAATAAATATTTGACTTAAAATGAATTTATTACGCTAAACAAAATTTTGTTGGAGGGGAGGAGGGGAGGGGGGGAGGGGTGAAAGAAAGAGGAGGGAGGGGTTGTGTCCTTAAAGTGGCGATGTATTAGCTTATCCACAATTTAATAATATAAACTTGCAATACAATGTATACGCAATTCTGTCGTACTTGCAAATATATGAAAAGACTATTTATTATAAACAATCAACTATTGAAAAACATGAAAAGTCATAAAAATCGACGTATATCATTTTAATACCATACAATTACCCAAATTTGTATGAAAAAAAACATTTAAAAAGCAAAAAAATAATTTGGCCGCCTGTTTGTATGGAGATGGCCCATAGTGCGTTGTCGGCCCTGTCCTAGAGATCCTAAATAGGGAGACTGGACGAAGTGAGTCTCCCTATTTAGGGTCTCTACCCTGTCCGTCTGTCAGGGTTGTGATGTGCTTGTATTTAAAGGACCTTTCCAATAAAATCTCTAGAAATGTTTTCGTGAAAACACTGACAACGATATTATTCGTAAAAGCAAACTTGATATTTCGTAAGCTTTTGAACGTTTGACAAAAATATTTCTATTTCTAAAATTCCAAATTTATCTAAATAATTCCTTGACATTTTTTGTTATAAACGGTGTATGCATTTCGGAAGGAATCGGTCAAGAAAAATTTCAAATGGGCAGCAGCGGCAGCGGAAGCAAGCCAGAGAGGGTGAAGAAAAGCCCCAAGAAAACGCTTCCCCTCCTTTGCTCTGCTGTTCGTAAAGCTGTTTCTTGACCCCTTTCCTTCCGATCTCCATACTAGCCTATACCATAGTGTCATGTCGGTAAAGTATACGGATTTTTGCTCAACAAGAGTTGGTAGCCTTATATATGGGCATTACAAGCAATATTTTACCGTTGATTTAATAGTCACGATTTATTCATCTTATAGCGATTCACAATGGTTTCCTTACTTAAAGTATATTTGTTAAAGATATTCACATTTATGGCCCTACAGCTTAATTCGAGATTGCAACGAAGCCCTACCTTTAGTACATATGAGGATCAATTCTTAAAATCAACTTAATAATTTACAAAACACAGACACAAATACTTAGCCAAATCACACCAGCTGAGCTATTCAGCAGTATTCCTATATGACTACATTGGGTATAACTCCCGCGCCCACACCGCCTCCATGATGACGCATCGGTGCTACAAAAGTCCATGTATCCGTTTTCGGGTCATAAACCTGAAAAAACAACGACATTGAATCAATTTAATAGTTTCCGATGGTCCAATAAACCTTCCAACTTGTGGCATTTTTGGCGAATCATACTTTAATAACACTGATTACTTACTTCTACTGTAGATAAATTCGATTCTCCATCGTATCCTCCAATAGCCCAAAGTTTACCTACACAGAAATAATGAAACTTGAATTCTCGAATAATACAGACAATATTTATTTATTTATTTATTTATTAAAAATCATCCGACCACATGGTCGCCATAGCATACCCATGTTGGCGGCCAAAGCAACTCTGCTGCGTTTCACGTTCATCGGAGCTATAAGCTGCCACTGATCGTTTTCTGGAGTGTAAACTTCAACCGATCGTAGGAAACAGCTACCATCGTATCCTGCAAAAAGGAAGCAAATATTATATTCTTGTTTCTCTGAAGCAGACCAACCGCAAAGCTACCTCCACACGCGTACAGCTTTCCGTTGAGAGTTGCAACACCAAGGCGACACCGTCGGCTTAACATAGAACGAACCTGCAGGTGAAAGTAAGAAGTTATAATAAAAGCAATTTTGTCACAAATTTTACAATTACCTTGGTCCATGTGTTGTTCGCTACGTCATATCGTTCCACAGAATCAAAAATTGACAGTCCATCATGTCCACCTTTAAACAAATAATTTGTTAAAATATCAATCACAAAAATTACAAAAAAACGGAGCTATTACCTAACGCATAGACATACCCACCAAGTGGAGCTACCCCGCCTGAAAAAAATAGAACTTTTGTAAATTATTTTTAACATGTATAAATACCCTTGGCCCTCACCTGCAGACCGGTATTTCATCATGGGTGCAACTGTCGTCCACGAGTCCGTTTTTGGAGAGTAGCATTCAACCTAAGTTGCAAAGAATTGAAAAAAAGAGACAAAATGCAATAGCCGTTTTATGCATAATTAGGGTAGGGTAGTCATCAATGAGACACGTTTGGTTTTCAACTTTAAACGATTTTTGTATTTTTTTTTTTTTCATCAGCTTTTTGTTGCATTTTCTTTCTTTTAATGTGTTCTAACATTGACCAAAATATGAGATCGATTCGATCTGTACAGCCAGAGCTATTCAACTATCTCGCACTTGACAGGAACAATGAGACAGCTGGGGAACAATGAGACACTCTACGAAAATCAATACTTTTCTACAAAACATCATATTTTTGTAATGTTCCAATGCAGGTGACTTGCCTTGAACATTTTAAAGCAATTTTGCCAACATTTAACATTAATTAATAAAAGTTACATCAATAAATATGCCAAAAATCACTTCCAATTCATGTTTTGAAAGTTTTCAAATGATTTTAGAAAAGTTTAATGAAGCAAAATCATTGAGTGTCTCATCATAGACTAATTAAAGACTAAACACTCAGAACATTTTTTTCAAAAAAATATAACTTATAAGCTGTGAACCGCGTGAACCCACGTTGTACCGCATCGGCTCGCCCCCCGTATGACAGATTTTCTTGGCCGCACTGTTATTTTCGATTTTGCTTTGCGCTGATTTGCGCGCGTAAAACGAGTTTGTTTATGTTTTTATTTTGGCAAATCTGTTGACGGGTGGAATTTTTTTTGCCAACTTCTGCTTATAATTTCGTAAAATTAATTATCAGCATCACGCCTTCAAGCAATCGTTTTGAAACCGGTGCAGGTTGTTGGAGTTGGAGTGCACCAGGAGACATGACTGTGTCAGTCAGTTAGGTTCGCGGCTTTTCATCCAGCAGGTGCCCAACATAAAGAAAGTTACGTCGCTGGAGTGAAAGAGTGAGAAAAGATTCTTGATGAACATTTGTGTTGTTTCCAAAACAATTGTTACTTTTAGGTTCACCATTTCGTCACGCTGTTATCATCCACAAAAATCAAGTGTAAAATAGCTATCACAAGAGGCGGGCAAAAGGCCACCGTCCGCAAGAAAAGGAAGTACAAGGTGGTACAAGTTGGTACGCCCGGCCGCCAAATCCAAGATCCATTTTGTGCAAACCGCTGTGGAAACAGGAAGGTCTGTGCGCACCGTCTGGACGCCAGCAACTTTGCCTGGGCTTCGGAGGGATGCACGCTAGGCACGTCGTGATCGATGCCGCGCCGTTTCATCAGTGGTACGAGAACCACTACCTGCAGTCGCAGGACAAGAAACGTGACCTGAAGGCCAGCTAGGAGGATGTGTTAGCCAAAAGGACAGGAAGCATCTGCTTAAGAAGTACGCCAAGCGTCAGAAGACTAACAAGATCGATTCCGCCCAGGAGTAGTAGTTCAACGCTAGACGTCTGCTGGCCGTCATCGCTTCCCGACCTGGACAGATTGGCCGTGCCGATGATCCTGATGCTGTTCTGGGCTGCGCGGGCGATGGATCAGCGAAGAGAAGCGGAAGGAGGACATCTTGTGTACACGAGGAGCAGGTTCGGGAACTCCGATCGCTACAATCTTAGGGAAAAGCAAGTCAAACCAAAAGTATTTGTGAACCAAAATGTGAAGAATCTCAATGGTCGAATAAATTTAGTTAGAATGCAATCAAATACTACAGTCATCCCACATATTCGGAACGGTTTCCAGATCGGCCAATGTTCAAAAATCATAGCAAATTGATAATTGAACTTAATGTTTCGCTTTTACCTTCATTTGAAAGCTTTTCTTGCGATATTTCGAATGCACTATCGAACATCTGCAAATTTTAACTTTTATATGAAGTTTTTGAAGAATTACTTTGACCCTTGAAATCCACAAATTCAGAACACTTTTTTTTACGAATGTAAACAAACTTATGACCTCTCCAGGAGTACATATTTACTACCAAATAATGACTTCACACACTGAAACCAATGAAACTCAAGCTCAGTGATGTTTTATACATGGTTTGATAACTTTTTTTGTGAAAATATCAGTTAAATTCATGTGTTGCACAATTGTGGGAGGCACAATAACATCCCACAATTATGAAACAGGCCATTTGGAGGCAGTGTTTTGCTGCTGTGGACAAAATAGTCTTGGAATGAAGTTTTTGTTCAAAAAGTCCTACTTTTACTAGTGAAATAGCAAGATAATGTCCAAATGAAGGTTCTAAAAATAGTAAGGTCGACAGAAAAGCTACTTTTGGCATGCTATTGACAAATTATCATAAAAGTGTTCCGAATTTGTGGGTGTTCCGAATATGTAGGATGACTGTATGCAATACTTTTAAATTCAGGCACAGTTCTGAAAGAAATCCATTCAATAGATGATGTGTTAAAATGTATGAAATAAAATTTGAAAATAATTCGTTATTTTATTACAAAAGTGAGCCAGCTCGCTCGCACGCGAGTTTCGACCTCCGGTATTATTTAGTCGTGACTTGTCGAAGACCAACTCGCTCGTCTAAATGTTGATGGCTTTGGAGACGATTAAGAAAAATTTCTTGATCGGAATCGCCGGGGGTCATTCTTTCTTCTTCTTTCGTTCACCTCCGGGTATGCGCTGATTTATTTCGCCAGATTCCTCGCAATTGGCCCTTTTCGGCGCTTATTCCGCCAGCCTGTCTAGATCTGTCCGAGTCGGATAGGGTTTGCGTCTGTATAATTAACTCCGGCACCTATCGGTTCAATTATGTTCGATTTAACTGACAGGTCCGGTACGATACCGGTAGTTATCACCGTTATCACGCTTACCGCCATCGCGGTCAGTCTCGACTTGATTCCTTTTGCTTCCGGTGGTTGGATGACCTAGGAGATGTTACATGACATGATCCGGCAACTGCTGATCAATCCGAAACCGATGCGTAAGTGGCCAATCGTTCCATCAGTGAATTGAGGTGAAAATGAACGGAAATTAAATGTAAATTGTGAAGAAAACTTCATGGCCATAACCCGGACCATACCGGACGGCGGCTAAGTTGTCGGTCGTTCCGGTTCTCTGATTCTACTTGGATGGCTAAATTACCCTCCCATAAAACGAATGTATGTGTTTGTAAAGATTCAAGAATCAAAACAAAAAGAAAAAAAGAAACGTCAGAAAATCATCAGTGTAGCCAGTTTCTGACATTTTGATCTGTCATTTTTGACAGTGAACCGGCCATGCCGAGGGGTCATAAAAAGGTTGAGTCATGGTTCAGATCCCACTGTGTAGTCTTTTATTAGTCTATGGTCTCATTGTTACCCATGGGCTGAAATTAGTGAAGAACATTGAGACAGCCCTGGATTCTGGGTACATTCTAAATTTTGGGTCAAACCTTATAAAAGCCCACCTCATTCCCTGTGGAACGTCGAAAGAAATTTGAAGAAATGTTGGTTTTGGTGTTAATGGCAGACTACGGGTGAAAAAGTTATGTTTGTCCATAATTGACTTTTACACCCCAGAATCAAACATCTCATTGATGACTACTCTGAATTTCATAGAATGGGACACTCATAATTACCGTGCTCAAGCTAGTAACTCCGTCATATCCTCCGCACACATACACCAAGTCATCAAGCCCAGCCACTCCGACGGCACTACGCTTGCATCGCATTGCCTTCCCTGAAAACAAAAATTATTTATTTTAAAAACGCAAATTAAATTTACTGCAACATCCTTATAACCTTGGCTCCACTTTTTCTGCATGGGATCGTACACTTCAACAGTAGACAATCTGTAAAATTGTATTAAATTATAGTACAATATCCAGGTTTTTAAGCGAAGATGGCGTTTGAATGGTGAACATCCGAAATGTCAAAATCACGCAGTGGTACCATTATTCCGAAAAAGTGTGCCATGGCATGACAGCCACATTTGTTTTCTAATGTTGGTGCTACTGCGCGACTTTGACATTTTGGCTGTTTGCCATTCGAACGCCATCTTTGCTTAAAAACCTGGATAGCTCACCCGCTTGACAGCCGATTTGACTCACCGCTCTGTTCCGTTAAATCCTCCGAATGCATACAGCTTGCCATCCATCACAGCTACTCCTACCCTGGATCGTAACATTGACATTGCCTCTCCCATTTTCCACTCTTTGGTGATAGGATCGTAGATTTCCACTGTGCTTACCGATTCACCATTTTTGGTCAATCCTGTAAATAGTTTTGAGGGGGAAAATGTTTCAAAACTACAACATTTTAAAACGTTCAATTGTTTAATAGAACTATAGTTTAAGAAAAAAATGCGTCGGCGGCGTCGGTCCTTTTTGGATAGCTGGAGCTGTAATCGAATTCACTAAATCTTCAGCAGCCGGAATCGAAGTTTGAGTCGACTAATTATGTATTAAAATTTGGAAGTAGTTTTTGGAATCGGAGTCGAGTCTTTTTTAGTAGCTGGAGAGTAGCAGTATCAGAAGCCGGAGTCAATGTAGGAGTCAGCTAGGCCCCAAAAATTCTATGCATTTATATGGACTGGATTTTCAATATGGAATCAACTTTGTACGGGAGTCATTATTGGAGGTGGTATATCATAAAGCTGGAGTCGGAATCACATTTTTATCAAAAGCCGGAGTCGATGTCGCTACAAAAGCTACCCGACAAAATCAAGAACCTACCTCCTACGGCGTATATTTGCCCCACGACATAATCACAGCAGCGCGGCCTGGTTCGGCAAGCCGACACGAGTGCCCTGCGCTCCGGCATCAGGTGAAAATCGCGAGCCTCGTCCAGCAAATCCCGACATTTGTGCGAAGTCCGTATAAGCTCTTCGGTGGCGACATTATCTGCTAGAAACTGGGGCGGCAACAGGGGCAAACGTACGTTTGCCAGAATGTTTGGCAAATATCCAGAGCGAGTCTCTTGGTCTACTTTAACCCACTTCATACAGGCTTCAAAAATGCGCTCTTCGGAATCGTTGAGCTCGTCACGCCGCACAATGTCGATAAGCTCCTCAAATTTGAGCGCGAGAAACTCGTCCGAAGTGGCAACCTTGGAAAAATACTGATGAATGTAGCGGTCGGCCGAGGTCATCAATTGGGAGCAGCCAAGGGTATCGGCAAAGTGTCGTATTCCGAGTACGTTTTGCGGATGGAATCTAAAAAATAAGAAAACAATTTTATATGTATTCTTCTTTTCTATGTGGCATGTCTCCTGGTCATAAATTCCAACCGAAACACATGACCGAGGCACATCCATCCTCTCTTTCGATAGTTTTGCACCTCCCAAATCATAGATCTCCATTTTATAACCGATCTTTGCCAGTGACCCTATAGAGTTATCTAAGACCGATCTCACGCACACTAGAACGCCATTTGTTTTTGCTGGCGGGTACAAATTTTAACCTAAAAACCCTTCGTATACAAACACGCAATACATGCGCACGTAGATAACTCTATTGTTCTTCAGTTTCCTGGTCTCCATCTTCATTTAAACTTAGCTTGTTGCGATGTTCCGTTGACCAAACCGTGACAAGTTGACCTTCTTGTAGAACTTCCACGTTTCGTTCCAATCAACACACCTGCACAACTCCGGCAGAATATCCATCTTCTTACTTGCACTTCTTCAGCGTTAACTTTCGTACCATATGGTAGCCAAAATACCAACTCACCTGCTCTTCAGGAAATCCGCACACGCGTCACGGACTTTACTTAGCTGCAGAAAGGATGCTCCAACCATAAGACCTTGAACGTTTTGGTTGTCGATTTTGACCACCCCGCTGTAGGCAAAATTTATCAAACTTTCTAAAGCACTGAGAAACGGAAAAAGGGTTTAATTGTAAAATAACATATTATTATGAAAGTAGAATACTTACTGTGGCTCAATTTCTTTCATTGTGATTTCTTTGATCCTGCTTTCAGCCATGTTGTGAGTAAACATTGCATAAAAGTAAGGAATTGTAGCTGCCAACACAATTCGGTGGGCGGAGAAGGAATGATTATCAACCTATTGGAATTAATATTAACATTAAATGTATTGCTTAATTTTTTTTTTAACTAGGCATAAGTTTATTTTGCTATTTAAATTTTAGAGGAATTTCCTCTGCAAACTTGAGCTGTTATTCAAATACTGCTTTTTTAACGTGGAGGTACCCCATATAATAAAACAAACCTGAGTTTATTAATACAATACTAAAACAATTAATATTCACATTCTCACCTTCAGAGTAACATCACACAGTTTTCCCTGACGTCGGATCTCCTTCATCAAAGGAAAACTTTCCGCAAATAGACTGTCCTGCTTGAACAGGACATAATTTTCCTCCGGAGATACATCGCAAGCAGTGTCCATTGCTGTAGGCTCGAAAATATCTAACTCTCCTTGATTTTACTCCATACAAAAGCCAGAAATTGTCATTGCTCAACTAAATTTATTCACAATCGATCTTTGAAAGTTTCAGCCAAACATGACGGCCAAGGTGACAGAGCACGAGCACTGAAAAAACTTGGCGCGTTTGCTTTACGTAATGCTACACTTCTATATCTCACCCGCATAATCAAAAACCATCGGGGGAATAGTCCAAACTATATTACTACTAAAAGAGATGTAGTTACCACATACTTAACCATTATCATATAGTTACGGCACTATACAAAACCATAACGAAACTGATCGTCAAATGATGACGTTTTTATTGAAGTAAATCTAATGATTCTAACTATTTTTGAACTATTTGGGGTACAATAACCTTACACTAAACAGTTCGGATTGTTTAGACAACGTGACTCAACGAAAAAATGTACAAGTCCAAATAGTTCAAACAATTTATCAACTTTATTGAGAACAATATAGCAAAATTCCACAGATTTTAGATTTTTATAGTCAGAACCTGTAAGAACTAAAAACCTACTATAAATGCTATAGTAGAACACAATTGATGGCACATTTTTTTCGATAAGTTTGTATAATCCAAATAATTTGTCAACTTACATGAAGTAAAATTACTATACACCATACTATTTTGAATTAAAAATTTCTATAAGTCCAAATAGTTCAAACAATATTTCAACAGTATGGAGTACAATTACAGTTTGTTATATAATCCAACTATATGTTAAACGATTGGTACAAAAATTTCAACTTTTATCAAGTAAATTGATCACAGTCGATTCCTCTGGATGATAGAGAACCTTCAACACCCCACTTCTCCTCAGATTATCAGAAAACTCCTCAAAAGAAGAAAATGTTACGAGGGCTCATGAAATTGACTTTCACTATTCCAGAAAAAGTAGGCATGCTGTTCTTACCATACACCAAAAATATGTGTACTACATGGTGGACTATTACTGTTCACTATAAAATGAGTCAATTGTTTGGACTACTTGGACTTATCGAAAAATACTTGCCCCGAGCTTGCTCCTTCTAACACAACATGTCACCAAAACCACTGAAAAACCACCAACAGATATAGATCAATCGGATAAGGCGGCAGCAGTTCGGCAGCAACGTAAATAACATCACATATAATGGCGGTAAACATTCACCAACTATCGATAGAACTTAAAATCAAATTTGATTATATCCGAAGTAGTTATCACAACAATTGTAGGGTTCATTTTTGCGGTCTTTTTAAAGTGTCGGCAAAGTAGTGTCGGTAAAGTAGTTTTTCAGAAACTATATAGGAATAGTCAATTTTTTGGGCAATGACTATTTGACGTAAAATCCAAGTTTATAAAAATATTTACATATGTATGAAAACCTCATATAGTTTTCTGCCTAACAACTAATTTCTCATATAGTAAAATCGACCAAAACTATTTTGGGAATGGAATTAATGGTTTGATATATCGTACATATATAGTTGGGTTACAATTTAATGAATAGTAGAGACCATTTGATAAATAGTTGAGTAACTATTTGTCATAAAGTAGTTATATAGTTCATGACTATGCGGGCACGCATTGAAGGAGCAGCGTTTCCAGTGAAAGTTGAGAGATAATTCAACCCCATTGGTTTTAACTATACTCCTCAAGATCGAGAAACAATAGAGCTTTATGACGTTTCGCGTACGCACACTAGCGCACCATTTGGTTTTGCTGGCTGACAAAATTTAACCTCACTTTATTTTCGTGTACGTACACGCAATACATACGCACGTAGAATGCTCTATTGCCACGCTTGAATTCTTTTTTGGTGCGGTATATCCACGCATCGTTCCCTCTTTGAAATGTAATCCTTTCACAAAACATCATGCAGAAAAATGTTTTGTAGAATCAGCCTGTTCGAGGTTTGATTGAACAAAATATTTTATTGAATATAATCAACAAAATGTTTGCATTGAATCAACCCTCAAATTTTGTTGTTTCAAATAGGGGTACTTTGTTGAACCTATTCTAATTTTTTTTGATTAAAATTTGACAGAAATCGCATTCAAATCAGATTTAGAAAAAAAAGTGTGGCTGTCATGCTTTGTTCATATTGACTATTTGTATACAACATTTTAAGTCGTAGGGGCGCTTCCAGTCAAATTTCCATATTGACAAATTGTAAACATTTTTTTAAGTCGCGCCCAGTCAAACTTTAAAAAAAATCGCTCCTTGACTTGCCGACTATCTGCGACAGCTCTCAGGTTGGCTTTCCAGAAAAGTACAAATGACTTTAAACAATTTAAAAGGGCGCTTCTTCATTGAGACAAGAAGTTGCTGGTGCAAGCGCTTTTCTGGTCAAAAATATTTTTTAATTTGTTTTTTTTCCTTAAAAAATAAATAAAATAAAGCAAACAGCTAGGTACAGTCATCCCACACATTCGAAACACCCACATATACGGAACACTTTTGTGGTAATTTCAAGCAAAACAATGTAAAATGTTCTAAGTCAAAAATGTAAACAAATCGGATTATTGAATAAAATACATAAGAATAAACATCCTTTACACATAAAAAATACAACATCCCTCAATACTTCACAAAATTTGTATGGTATTTAATTTTTTGATAAGGGCCATATTCGTTGTTGGTTTGTTGTTGTTTATTACTTCGTGTTAGTCTTCCACCACAAGAGGTCGAATACGTAAATAAACACCATCATTAGGTCAACTGAGTTAGGGCTAACTTGGTTAGGGCTTTGTGTTCTGAGGACCTATATGGAAAATGAAACGGCTGCTGTCAAAAAAGTGTTTTGCACCTTATGTAAACTGTCATTTGAGGGAAAGGGATACACTATTGTTTACAAAAGTTATGTGCCCTTTTGAAATGTTAGGCTCCATTTAGCAATTTTGATTTGCTGCCATAGCTGCTTATAGTGGCTTCCGAAGTATCTACCTAAAGATTACTGCGGATGACGACAAAGATCCTAAAATTATCAAGGTGTTCCGGATTGTGCACCGGAACCAAGGTTCGTCGATCGCCCGAAAAGTTAATTTTAACGTGTGAAGTCGAAATAAGGCTTTCTAGTCAGAAATTTACCAACACATTCAAAGTATGTTTACATGACAGCTGGACGTTTGTTTGCATCAGGTTTCCTATCTCTTTCTAGCAAATTTTTTTTGTCAAGCGACTTCTAGCTGGTTTTTTTGACTGACTGCCCGATATGTCAGCCAACATACTTCGCAGGGCTGTGACAGCTACAGCTCGATCATTGTTTGCATCAGGACACTGTGACGAGGAGTTCGTCATTTTTGAGTTAAATTATATTTTTTTCACTGGGCCTAGAAAGCCTTATGTGATGTGAAAAAGTGAAATGTTGGTTTAGGAGACCTAAAATATAATTTGCATTTAAAAAATAAAAGCTAACAATGTATGTACTGTATGAAACGTATTTTTCTTCAAAAAAAAAAAACAATCCGCTCTTTTTTAACTATTCACTTGAAAAACAAAAGAAAATCATTAGATTTGAATGTGAAATCCATTTAATTTTCATCAGCATTTCATGTGATAATCATGTGCGATGACAAATGAAGCTAACATGATTTTCACTTGGTTTCAATATGTATCATGGTTGAAATTTTCTATGTGATTTGCACATGACATTCACATGCTAAACCGTACACTCAAAAATAAAGTTACCGGTTGAAAGGGTTAAAAGTATCCTTTTAAACGGTACTCGAGGTTTACCCTTTGCAAAAGGGTACATTTTATCCTTTCAAAAGGGTTAAAACTATCCTTTCGATTCTCCTCACTGGCGTTACCCTTTCAAAAGGGTAACTCTCTTTGCAACAAGTACCACTAGCGCCGCCCTGGTTTCTAAATTCGGTACTTAAATCTGTTTGACGTTTTGGATCGTGCTCGTGCGTGGTGCGTGTTTTTTAAGTTTTCCAAGTTTTTCTTAAACTTTTAGAGTTGTTCCTGAAGATTATGGCCACTCCGGTGGACCATGTGCTGCACGATCGAGAGGTCAACTAGTTTCCCGGTACCGAGTCGTTTTGCATCTCGCTGGAATCTTCGTATTCGATCCAACAGATGATCTTATCTGATGGTGAGAGATTTGTTTTTTTTATTTAGATTACCGGGAGTTCCGGATTAAGTTTTTGGGTATTTCCTTTCTGCAGATGAGTTGCGTTGCACGCAAGGTTGCACCCGGTTGTCACGGCTTTATAGAAGACGCATCTTGGAGAAATACGCGAAAATCGAGGTGATCTTCAAAGCCAACGGAACGTCCAGAGTTCGACTCGGTTTGCAACCACGACGTCTAACGGTCGAGTGCAAAAAACTTCCGTTGATTGGCGCTGCTGGAGGTAGCGAAACGGGACCTGCAGAACCAGGGGCAGAACCCGAACCGGAAACGAGCGCAGAATCAGAGCCACCGACCGCCACCGGAGCCCGCTACGGAACTAGGTAAGACATGAATGCTTGTGTGTGTGTGTCGCGTTGATTTATGCAACATTTGGTTTTAACCACTAACTTCCGGCCTCCTTTGTCCATAGAACCGGAAAGCACCTGCTTCGGAACCATCGGCCGAACCAGGACCGCATCCAAGGCCCGAGGTGTCCTCCAAACCGGAACCGGAAAGTACTTCCGAGCCGGGATCATCCTCAGAAAGTACCTCGGAACCAGAAGGCAGAAAATGGAACTCAAGTCCAAGAAGATAAAGCGTGCCACCGGAGGTGAGAGTTTTGCTTGTATTTTTCAAGTGTTTGTTTTCTGAACATCTTCCAGACTCATAAATGCTCATTCTATTTCAGACTCCCGTCCACCAGCGAGCGAGAACCCGAGCCAACATTCGAGCTGGAGCCCAAATCGAAACCCAAAACAATGCCGTCCTCTGTGTCGGAACCCATGGCCGAAATCACGGCCAAACCCAAACCAAAAACCACCAACACACGTGGACGTGGACTCCGCGGCACGACTTCAACGTGATGGACTGCACAGACATCGTGATCGGAACAGCCCGCGAGGAAACTTACCGCGTGTGTGACTACTACACCCGTGATCGGTCCACACCGCGAGGACTTTCTGGAGGACAAGTCGGATCTGACCGCCACCGGAGGGTTCGAGGTGGACGGCACCACGGCGATCGTGTTAGTCGCAAGCTGGCGGCGATTTGATGCACGTGATTTGGGCCAAGGGACAGGAACCATCCAAGTTCACATATGGCGAAGTTCAAAGCGTTTGCCGCTCGATGAAAATACAATTTGAAAGTAGTATCTAATATTACTGTTGACTAATTGTTTATTTAAATAAATAAATTAAATTTATCCTTTATTCAAATAAACTGCATTTTAACACCCTACTTATTAAAAATCCAACAGATGGCGCCACTGGTTCAACAAAATCTGATTGACTCATAGATGTCGCTAGTGAGCGCGCCGCTCCATGACAAGTAACCTTTTAAAGGGTACTAGGCCAGTACCCTTTCGAAGGGTTTCGCCCTCGTACCCTTTCAAAAGGGTGACGACGGGTAAACTTGAAAAAAGGATAGAAAGTACCCTTTTAAGGGTTAATTTGATTTTGAGTGTATGGGGCAGATTCACGTGTGAGACATGTGATATTACTATGTGCCTTTCTTTCAGTGTACTAGGTACACTCAAAAAACCTTTCACTATATCGAGAAATTAAAAGTACAACATGGAGTTAAACTTTCTGTCAAGCTGCTGTGAAGTATTCCATTACAGCTGGGAAAGTTTCACTCCATGTTACCGGCTCACATCTCTCTTTTTAATTTCTCGATAGTCGCATGAAAATTCCGGTGGCAGCCAATTTTTGGTCCAAAACAACGTTTCACATGAGTCATGCAACTTTCACCATGCATTCATGTCAACTCTGCTTGGTTTTCACGCAGCTTACACTCACACAACCGAATGCCACGTGAAATCCATGCCTGAAAATTTGGAGGCGTGGCTTGCAGTCAGCTGGTTTTGTGTTTGCATGAGAATCATGCAACCTCCGCATGGAAACTGGTATGGAAAAAATCTGTACACCTTTTCATGCAATTTTGTGGTGAAAATCCAGTCAAGGTTGCGTGAAATTCCTGTCTGAAAATTTCAGCCCTTGGCGATAGGCACTTAGCAAATTTCCATTCAGTTGAGCCATTATTTTCGTGTCGAACGGATGAAGTGTTGGCGTTCTCCGTTGTTTGAAATTAAAACAGTTCGATTGGCGGATCAAATGTTTGGCAATTGTTGCCGTATTCGGTAAGTGAAATAAATCATTACAGCCAAATATTGGAAAATCAATATTTATTTTTCTGTTTATGTTCTATTTTCAGGTTTTGTTTCCACGACAGGAGGCCCGAATTCAAAGCCCTCCCCAATGGAATCGAACCGAAAATTTTCTACGGGAATGATTGTGTACTGCCTCGGTCATCGCCACAGAAAATTCGTGTGCCAAGTTGGAGCCCGACCGTCGCTTGCTGATATGATCGACGATTTTAAGTGGAAAGAATGCCCAACCCCAGGCCGCGACGGATCATTCTTGGGCGCTGATTTTCGTGACGTCGGTGCTAGGAAGTTGGCGAAAACGTCAGCCGCGTACGGCAGGAGGTTAGGGAACCCCGCGAGCAGCAAGAACGCCGGAACTAAGGACCATGGGTGCGTTTGTGAAATGCCCTTCGGAATTTCCAGACATAAAAAAATAGTGTATTGTATAGAGTGTTTTAATTGAGATGGTGTATTAGTGAATATGAACAGCGATTGTGAAAATAAAATTTTAAAAGAACAACTCAACTTTTTCATTCATTTGAGAACCTAAATAACAATAAAAAGAAGAAGAAAATGCCCCACCCCAACCTCCCACACTGTAAAAGTTAGTAGAAAATCATATGGTATTCACATTCAAATCAGGCATGGGTTGCGTGAATTGGGTCCTAAAATGGAGCTTGGATTGCTGATATTATTTTTTACAGTGATAAAGCTTATTTTTCTGAGTACAATGACCCTTTGTACGACCACAAAGAGTTTAAAATTGATTTTTAAATCAATTTTGAAAAATTATCCTCGCGGTCCTTCTTGACAGAAAAGCTCCTACTTGACAGCTCGTTCCAAGGGGACCATAGTTAATCCATTGAAAAAATGTTGTCTTGTCTATTTTTTTTTGCTTTAAAATGAAAAAAAGTGATTAGAAATGGTTTTTAATCGTGTTTTTTACCGTTGTACATAAAAATTGACATAGGGCTTTAGTACCCAATTGTCTGCAACCTGAACGTGAAATTCTTGTGACGTGGCGTATGATTGTATTGGTACACTTGAAAATTGGTACAGCCTTGCCTCCAGAGGTTCACGTAGATTTGGCATGAACATCCATATGGAAAATAATCACCTGTATTTTCATGCAACATTGTGGTGAACAATATTTTGAGTGTAAGATTAGAGATCCTAAATAGGGAGACTGGACTAGAGATCCTAAATAGGGAGACTGGACGAAGTGAATTTGACGTACCCAAACAGACGCGAGTTTGACGTATCCAAACGAGCATTTGCCTTTACGCCCAGCAAAACTTATCAGTGTTGCCAAGCTCAAAACATACGTTGCCAGATCGATTTAGGAAGCTTAGACCAGTCTCCCTATTTAGGGTCTCTAGTTCACATTAGAGAACTGCTGGGCGTAAAGGCAAATGCTCGTTTGGATACGTCAAACTCGTGTCTGTTTGGGTACGTCAAATTCACTTCGACCAGTCTCCCTATTTAGGATCTCTAGTTGTCATCCACTCAAATCTCCCAAAAGCACACCCCTGCTCTATAAATATACTTTTTGCAATTCCGCTGTGAAACTGTCAACTTTTCCTGTCCTTCTGAAGAAATGAAACGGCCTACTTTTTCCTACCAAAAATAACACTTTTCAAAATAAATGCTGAAAAGTTCTACTTTTCAGCACTGAAATGAGTGCTGAAAAGTTGAACTTTTCAGCACTTGTTTCGAAAATTAAAACTTTTCAACATTTTTTTTATTTAAACGATTTATTGGAAAAATACATGAAAATTTTACATAAAATTTCACTCAATGGGTGTTTTTCGGAATTGCAAAAAAATTGCATGGAACTCGTTGCAAAACTTGATTTTTCAACACTCGTCGTATTTATCCAACTCGGTGAACCTCGTTGGATAAATGTACGACTCGTGCTGAAAAAATCCTCTTTTTGCAACTTGTTGCATAAACTACTATTTCACCACGCAGAAAAATAAGGCATATTTGAATCAACAGAACATTTTGTTGAACCATATGGAATTGAGAAAATCAAGATTTGTTTCAACGCAAAATCGGCGTTGATTATATTCAACAAAAATTTTGTTGAATCAAACCTCGTACCCAGTCACGACGTTCTAGCAGGATTCTAGCAGAGTTCTCACAGAGCTGGATATTCTTACAGTATTCTAGAAAAAATGTTCAACCGTTCTAGCAGGATTCTGGCAGAACCAGCTCTGCTAGAATATTTCGTGACTGGGACAGGCTGATCGTACAAAATATTTTTCAGCATGACCTTACGTCTCTTCATTGCGTAACGTAGTCTGTGAATTGTTAGCCTGTCTCTTATAAAAACTGACAGAATATATTCTGTCAGTTTTTTTGTCAGCGTTGCTTTTCGCGGGTGTTTGTAAACATGCGTTGAGACGAGGTTCAAAATTAGCTTGGTGATTGATTTCCATGATTGGCAATAGTTATTGATTTAATGCAGAAAATATGATTTTTTGTCGCGTTTTTGTCTTTACGATTTGTCTAGCGTTTTCTGATGCACTTTTTGATCCATTTTCGTTGGCTGCCATTGGCGGGGCAGTTGGAGCCGGGTGGTTCAAATATGATTATTTGAAGGAAAATACATATTGCCGCTTTCGTGAGTGTTGCATTGCTCCGTACTTGAAGCACGATGTTTCCGGTAAGTGAGATTACGTGGTTTTGTTAGATGACTTAATTATTAAGCTCAATTGCAAATTTCAGAACTGCAGCGTTTGCTGAGTGCTAACCTTTATGGTCAGCACATTGTGCAAACAGTGCTTTTTAATGCAATCGGTGCCCACTTGAAGAACATCCAATCGTCACGAAAACCACTTGTAATGAGGTAATAAAATAAATAATATTGTTTGAATTATAGATATACAGAGTTTTTAATAGTCTGATTGAATTATTTTTGTTGGTTTCAGTTTCCATGGAACATCGGGTAAGTTGATCATTTTACAAGTTAAATTTATTTAATTTGTATCTTTCTGATTTAGAAGAGTTAGCCAAAAATGTAATACTTTTATTCTAACACAGGTACTGGCAAAAACTTTGTTTCTGACTTCGTTGCTCAGGCCCTCTATCAAAAAGGGATTGAAAGTAACTATGTGCACAAATTCACTGCCGACATAATCATATTCGACGAGCTTGTGATGAACCAAGTATGTAACATACTTCGACAATTTCGTTACGTTTTTTTTTCAATCTGATTACAACATTTCAGTTCTCACTGGCTGCGGGAATAAAGAAAGCCATCAAGGATTGTCCTTACTCTCTATTTATTTTCGATGAAATTGAAAAGTTAAAACCCGGAGTGTTTGATGCTATCGTCAATCTGTTGGATCATCATTCATCACTCAAAGGATACGACTTTTCAAAGGCCATATTCATATTTCTTTCCAACAGTGCAGGTAGTTTGCTCTGTAATTGCTAGTTACTCACGAAAAACTAATATATAATTTTGTTTCAGGCACTGAAATTGCAGTAAAGTTGAAATCAATCACCGATTCGGGCCGCTTTCGAGATGAAACAACCTTGGTGGACTTTGAACGTATTGCTGAGTTGGGTGCTTATAATGTGGTCGGAGGGTTACAAGATAGCAAACTAATCGAATCGCATGTGATCGACCATTTTGTACCATTTTTACCACTGGAACAAAGACATGTTGAACAGTGCATCAAGAAAGAGTTTAACAAAATATGTCACAGAAGCACAAGCGATAAAATCATAAGGTAAAATATTAACATGCACGTATATGTTGAATATTACTCATTCATCTAAATTTTGAAACCATTTTCAGTGATATTATGAAAGCGGCTGTTACATTTGATGAAACTCACGTGTATTCGAATAATGGGTGTAAACGGTTGAGCAAAAAAGTTGAGGCCTATTGTTATATGAACACGTGATAAATAAAAAGAAGTCATGTATTTTGACACAATAAATAATCATCTTTTTAAGCAGGGAGTCCGTTTGTCTGTAAAAGGAAGATGTTCGATCGGTCCTCGATAATTTTACTTTTTTGCGTGTTTTTCGCGGATTTAAATGTTTTCATTGTGAAGTAAGGATTTAAATTGACATAAAGAAGAAAAATCAAGTGAAATCTAGAGCAAACAGTTGACATTTTACTATTTTTAACTGGACCTGGACATCATTATCATATATGGCAGAAAAACTAGAGGAAGCTGCTTCACGAATTCGGAAAGATCAGTCCATATTGAACATTTTGTAACTAGATATATTTTTTTTTGCTATTTACTAAATACGCGCCAATAAATGTTTGCCTGATGGGAAAGGAAGTTTAAAGACAGGTCGAGGACCCGTCTGGTTAGAGCGAGTTGTGGCGCTGTGGCCACGGCATTTGTGGTAATACAATGTCCCATCCTCGAGGGTCCCGGAGCACCAAAACTTCTTAGCATGGTGCCATACATGGCTTTCCTTGGGTGCCATAGACTACCCAGTGGGCACTGAACCATGACTCAACAATTTTAAGACTTCTTGGCACGATCGGTTCACTGTCACTGTTCACTTAACTGATACTTATTTGACATTGTGCTTTTTTGTTTTCGAAAATCTAAACAAAAACTCAAAGTGACCTTGCAAATTTCGAAAAAAAAAATCCACGGCCAATTTGTCCTCTTACGATCCCCGGAGGAGTCTTACAACCCACGTCTGAAGGACCGAGGTTGAAAGCTCAAGCTGGAGGAACGACCATAGAAGTGGATGTATCGTGACTGGAACTTAATCCGCCTGGCCAGAACGAGACATGACCTTAAGAGACTCGGACGTGGATTTATGAAGAAGGTGCTGCGGAGAATTGGACATTTCATGGAGAACGTCGACATAGTCGATTTGCTGTCTGTTTTGGGATTAAGGTTAGATTATTTTGTCTTTCGTCAAATTTTATTGATTTGCTTTCTCCCCTTTTCCGAGTGCTGACACCGGGATCGAAGCCGCCCCTCATCCTCGTAATCGTTATGCAGGTTGGGACAAACATACCCATCCCTGCCCTCAACAAACCAACATCCTGAGTGTGGTCCTGCTACCGCTTCCGGAATTATAAAGCGCAATGATGCAACTTTGAGTACAGCATCAAGAAACTACTGCAGTGCTATCGTGACGGCGTATCGTTGCAACAAATCTTGGAGATCATGATGATCGAATATTACGCCATCCAGAGTGCGGCCGTCACGACGTGGCCAAGAAAAATCCGGCTTTACAGGATGTAGTCAAAAATAAATATTAAACATTGAATTCAACGAAGTTTTTATTTTACGAAATGTAAAGAAAATTACGTCTACAACTGAATTGCTAACTGTATTATTTGAAAACATTTCAGTGATAATGATACGAAATATATTTTTATTTTTGTTTTGTTGAGGCGACCGGAATTGCGGGTTGTAAAATTTTTCATATTTAAGATGAGCTTTGTTGCAGGCCAAGGATTGATACCTAAGAGCATGCAATGGCACTGATCTTGTTGCGTGCTCTTTGGTTGACGTCCAGGTAAGGAACATCCTGGATGGAGCGCAACTAACTACATCCGTAGTTCTGTTAGATCATCCGAATTATCTTGATCAGAACAGTATGTTGATCAGAAGCAGTATGTTGAGTTAACTGCTGTGGATGTACCTGAAACATCGCACAACGGGGTTTCTTTACTTTTCATTCTCAGCTATCTCTCCTATTTTTATTTTGCTCTACTGATTCTCACTTCTTCACTGATTCTTCTATTTAATATCCATCATTTGATTTTGATTTTACTAACTTTTGATTCTCTTATCTCTCAAAGCTTTCCACTCTTTTTTACAAACTGATACTGCTGTAACAAACTTAGTTTTTTTTTCCTTAAAAATATACTTTTCCTTAATGTACTAATAATATCAAGTCTATTTATCATTTACCTAATCTTTTTTGATTTCATTGCGAATATTATTTATTTATTTAAATAATTCTTTATCTGTCCTATAAATTACCACTACTATAATCTAAGCTTGTTTTTTATCTCTATTTATTATTGTCTAATTTTACATCTAATACATCCAGCTTCTAATTTTTATTCTTTAAAATACAATCATCATTCTATTGATTCTTGATTTTTTTTATAAAATATATTCTCTTTTACGGTCTATTGTTCACCCTTTTTTAAACAAGTGATGTTTGAGCCCATACCTACTCAATTTATGGAATGGTTAAAGGATTAACACGGGAACCTGGTGCATAAGACCGGTCAAGGTCCGTTCTTACAATGAAAATTGCGAATTTTGCTGAACTTAAATCAGCCAAATTGTGAAAAATATGGTCTTATTTTGAGCTTCTTTGAAATAGGAATTATTTTAACACTGAAACATATACCTTTCTTTTGAAATTTGGACATTCTGGAGTTTAAAAAAATGGCCTTTGAAATATTTTCAGCACGATTTCCACTTTTAAGCAACTTCGTGCATTTAAATTTACATGCGCTTTTTCAAAATACTACAGTTTTAAAATAGGGAAACTGCTGTAAATTTTCACCAACATGACCAATATTATTACAGAACACAAGTTGTTCTGAACATCACTTTTTTAGTTTTAGCTTAACCGGTGTTGTTAACTTTTTAAATTCAAACAAAAAAAAATTATATTAATATTTTAGGTTGAAAACAGGTTTGCTTTATGCAAAAAACAATTTACTAGAAATTAAAATTTAATTTAACAAATTAAGAATAAATAAACAAAAATACTGATGAACAAAAATGCAAAACATAAAAAAAAATCAAAACATAAAATTATGAAAAATATTCTCAAGCATCGTATGGGCAAATCACTAAAAATGATTGAAAATGTCTTATCTTCATATTTTTGTACCAAATGTAATGCTCTTATTATTATGATTAAAATATGTTTCATAATGAATTGCGCTAGATTTTTAATGATCTTCATTGTTCTGACGAAATGTGGCTGCATTTTGAAAAATTGTACTTCGATGCCGGGATGCTCTTTTGTACTAAGCTTGCTGGGATTCTTATCTAGATAGAACAAGAGAGCACACGGGCATCGACTTATTTTTTAAATTTTGAAGAGGATTTTTTTTTCTTTTTTCTTATTACACTGAAATCAAAACAAAATCAGCTAATTATTTTACAAATCTGGGAATGTTCTTTGTTTATACAATTAAATTAATACTAGATCATATCAAATTAAGCAGGCCGAAAATATAAAATTTGTTAACAAGTTATAGCAAAATTTATCAGCAGGCCAAGGATTGATACCTAAGAGCATGCAATGGCACTGACCTTGTTGCGTGCTCTTCGGTTGACGTCCACGTAAGGAACATCCTGGAAGGAGCGTAACTAACTACATCCGTAGTTCTGTTAGATCATCCGAATTATCTTGATCAGAACAGTATAGCTCTGGTTCCTTGCGAGTGTCCTATTTTCTTACCTCCACGTTGGCTTGGTTTTCATGATGACCTAGCTGGTGGCCTGTGGAAACGGATCGTAAACCTTTGACCACCGCGGGTCAGAGTCGAGACGGCTAAAAGAAAGGGGCGCAACAATGTTGGAAAGGGAAGTAATTTGTGATTGTAGACGGTATTGTTTTGATTCGCAGTATGTTGAGTCAACTGCTGTGGATGTACCTGAAACATCGCACAACGGGGTTTCTCTTCTTTCCGTTTTTATCTACCATTAGAGAGCCTGGAGCTTGTTAGAGAACGGACATCTCAGGCCTGAAGTGCCAATCGAGGCGCGGAGGCTGTCAAGCGGAGGTGCCTATCGAGCAAAATCCTTTGTCTTTTGCTCGATTGGTACCTCCGTTTGAAAGTTCTCGTGCTTCGATTGGTGCTTTTAGTTTGAGATGTCCGTCCTCTAATAGGCTCCAGGCTCTCTATCTACCATCTATATTCTGTTTATTTTGTTTCACTGATTCTCTAACACGCCTTCTGTTTATTATCGTCCATTTGTTTTCGATTTTATTTTCTTGATTCTCTTATTTCTCAACGCTTTTCCACTCTATTTACTAATTGATGCTGCTGTAACAAACTGTCTGTTTTCCCTTAATTTGGTAGCGATGTGAATTTTGTTTATCTTTATTTAGCTATTTGAATATTTTTTCATCTGCCCTATAAATTGCCCTTATACAATCTAAGCTTGTTTGTTGCCTCTATTTATTAACTATTGTTTATTTCTTTATCTACTTCATTAATTACTATCTTTCTTTTACTATTGATTCTTCAATAATATATTTCTTTCACTGTCCATTGTTTTCAATCTTCACCCTTTTCTTTAAAACAAGTGAGGTTTGAGCCCTTACTCAATTTTTGGAATGATCAAAGAATCAACAGAAACATTACTATTGTACTTTTGAAAAACTTTTATAAAATGCTTAGGACCAAAAATTGTAACAAAACACCGCGACAAAAGAAATAGCAACATATAAACACGACTCAACACTAGGAATGATTTCAGGAGAAAACAATACACAGTAAAATAACAACTAGTTTTTGAATTCAAACTAAATATAAAACAGTGTTTGCTTTAATGAAAGTTGTTAGGCACACTTTAAACGGTTAGGCGCTTATACTTACATCAAACCCTACGTAATGTACCACCCCCGGCCGAGTTAAAATGCGTAACCGGAAAAGAAGGTGTGCATGCCTGGCACGAACACTCAAAGCGTGTTCTAGCGTGCTGCTCGTACTGACTCAGAGCAAGGGTGAGATGTAGGTGTAAGGGCAGTGCGTGTTCGTCGGGAACCTAGTGCATAAGATCGGTCAAGGCCCGTTCTTACACTGAAAATTGCGAATTGCGAATTGCGAAAAAGTTATAGCAAAATTTATCATGATTGAGCATTCTGTGCATGTACCTGAAAAATAAATTAAAGAAAAAAACAAAACCCTGATATAATCATCGATTTTATGAAATCTGAGAAAATATTCTGCCAACTTAATTCCTACAATAATTTTCAATTCTCAGATAGGTATCTCATATTATTTGAAAAAAAAATTGTATTTCTGAATTTATCCATAAGGTCTCCAAATCCAATACAAAATATCAAAACTCGTTGAAGCAATCATTGAAAATTAACTTGTAAATTTGGGAGGGGCGCCAAATTGATGTTTCGCCAAGGGCGCCGTGGACCCAATGTACGGCTCTGCCCAAACATCTAGGTTTTCTATAAAACCCACTTTTTTTTTACCTAGGTATTTAAAAACGGGGGTTTTAAAGAAAACCTAGATGTTTGGGTATCAAAAGATCGAAAATTTTGGGCACTTTCCGATTCCACCTTCTTTGACCGAGTTATTTTTGAATTTATTTACTTACTTTTTTAAGGCAGGAAAAACCACCAAATCAGTGGCACCAAAAACCTACTTCTTTTTGTAAACACATAATACAAAACATAAATACATGAGTAACAAAATACAAATAACACGGCTGGACCCAAAGCTCCATCTTCACGAGGAGCTCGGTTGATGTTTTATGCTAAAAACTGATAATTTTGAAAATTCGTCACTTTTTGTTTACTAAAATGCAAAATATCTCGGCTTTGCGTGGACATAATATGAATGTTAAAAAAAGAAAAAAGAACTCCATAAAATTTCCTATAAGCTGAATGCATTAGTTTAGGCTGCAAAATTTTTTTGGCTCGTTTTGGGGAGTAATTTTTGACATTATTTAGCTAAAAAATACAATTTTTTTCTCACTAAAACGCCCTACCATGCCCAAACACAAGCTATTATGGACTTTGTGTGTACAAGAATTTGTTCAGGGGACATTAAACTATAACTTGAAGCCCAAGGCGACCAAATTTGAAAGACTTTAGTATGATTGTTACGCACATTTCTGAAAAATACCCGAAAACTGTACTTTTTTCATTCAAGCTCCGCGCGCGAGTTGTAAACCATTTTTGGGATTTTTTTGTTGTATGAAAACATTGTTCCTGGCATCCTAATCTATAATTCTAGGGTGAGCACAAAAGATTTGACAACTTTTATTTTTTTTGGGACGGCCCAGTGCGCAAGGGTGTTGAAAATAAACGCTTTATTAGCCAACGGCACACGTGAAAAAAACTTTAAGGGTTTATGAGAAAATTCTTTTATTATGTAACGCAAAATTTTTATTTGTAGACAACCCCTACCCCTTCGTATCAAATTTTCCATACAAATTTTGATTTTTTTTTTATTGTCGTAACATGGCATCCGACCCCCCTCCCCAACTGCGTTACGTAATAAAAGAACGCTCCCTATATATAGTTCGAAGCGAAGCAAACTAATCCACTTTAACGACCCCCGGGTCTTTTATGGTCTCTGTTGCAAGTTTCTGCTCATTTCTAGGCGTCCGAAGGTTATGTGTGGTGAGTCACCCAAAACCTCTTTTACGCTAATGGACCGACGTTTTACTTCCCCATCCGATAGAAGGCGTGATCAGGCAAATCTCGTCTCGAAAAATGCCACCGGGTCCGTCTGGAATTGAACCCAGGCCATACTGGGGTGAGAGGCTACCACGCTAACCACTGCGCCACCAGACCCGGCGAAGCGCCAACGCGTAAAAAAGTTTAACAAAAAGTTTAGTGTTTTATTTTTTTTCTCTTTCATGCAAACATAAATTACTATATACAAAAAACAACTCAAATAAAAATCAACTAAGTTTTTCTTGTTATGCTTCTAGGACGTGGTTTAGATATGCAATGTAACATATAGCAAGTTTCAAGATTTCGATCTTCGAAAGCTTTTTATCGGGAGGTAAGGTTGGTAACAATTTCCTTAGTTCTGTGAACGCCACGTTGAACGCTTCCACTCGAACACGCTCTCCTACAATAAACAAATAGGTTTTATTCTGAAACAAAGCCACAAATATTTCAACTTACTGGTCGCATGTGCTGTTCGGTATTTTAAAGTTGCTCTCCGGCGTCTTCTTCGTTCCTCACGGGACAGCGTCGCAAGCTCTGGTTGGGTGGAGCTGTTTTGTTTCCGTTTGTTGCCACTGCTAACCACGTTTGGTGCAGCCATTATACTCATCGACTCACAAGACAGCTCAGCTAACGAATCCATATCGATTCCAAGCGAGTTGTGTTCATTTCCATACACCATCTAGAATACGAGCATAATTCAAACATAAATAGAGAGTTTATCCAAAATATATGGGTCAAAATCGCGAATCAGGCCTATACAACTAAAAATGGAACTGGACAAAATTCATTTACAATTGTTACATTGCTTACAGCAGCGGCTCTCAACCTGGGATACATGTACTCCTGGGGGTACCACGAGCGGTCTCAGAGAAGAAAGACAAACACTGTAATGACGGACATTTGAAAAATATCCACAACACATTTTTTCAACTATGGGTGATTCCATCTGAAACGGAACAGCACGAAACATATTCCTTTTTGTCGATTAAGTGATTCTTATGTAAAATTGGCCGGGAATGAGGTTTTTTTTTTTTTGGTGAGGTCAAATTTGAAAAATGAATAGGGCTGTTTTGAGCTACGGCCATTTAAAGTTTTCAATTGCGCAATACAGGTAGAATACATATTTTAATCTAAATTTTGATCACGACCGACCCTCTAAGATTTGTGGTTCCTGAGTTATCGTCGTTTGAAGATAGGGGTTTCGCTCAAAAATCGCCAAAAAGTCGATTTTTTGGGAGGGTACAAAAATGCTGACATACCTAGTAAGGGAGGAGGAAAGTATTTCTTAAAAAACTATACCACAGTATCACGGCACCAAACTCGATATCAGATCGTTTTCCGACATCGTGCAACTAGTCAAAAATCGTTGTAGCAGCTTGCTGGTCCAGGTGTCCAGCGATTCCGTGTTAGCCACCTCCTCGAGCTCGTCCGTCGGGAAGTTAAACGGCAAGTCCAGCATCATTTTAAGGGTCTTGTTTTGGCACGTCTGCAGCTTTTTGCGGCGAGTGGAAACAACACGAAATTGTAAATTGATTATTTACAAATAAAAACTAATTGAATTGATATTGAATTGAACTTTGCCTATCGATTTCAAAGGCCCAAATTTTCTATTTTGCATAATTGCTTACTGCATAAAACATTTGGGCTGTTCCCCACGACATGTTTAAGGGTTATTTTTATCGAACTTTCATGAACAGCACTAATTCTCCCTTGGAGCATGTTGGGGGGACTGTCTCGAGTCAGGAAAACTGTTTTTCAAAATCATCTATCGGTGAAAATTTTTTTTGCCTTCCTCACCTCACTGAGGCAAGGCTATAAAATCACTCAAAAAATGAACTTTTTAAATAAGCCTTTACGTATACATATCGGCTCAGAATCAAATTCTGAGCAAATGTCTGTGCGTGTGGATGGACGTAGATTTTTTTTTTTTCTCACTCACTTTTCTCGGAACTGGCTCGACCGATTTTGTCCGGATCTATGTCTTTGGATTCGTCTTAAGGTTCTTTAAGTCTTTTTTGAATTTCATCCGGTTTGGTGCAGTACTTTAAAAGTTATGATAGAAAAACTGTTTTGGTTGACACAAAAAAGGATCATTATTTACATAATTTGAAAGCTCCGGCGGATAGCTGTCGGAACTTTCCGCTCAGTGCACGCACACAAACACTGCAGTGCTTTCAAATGGTTCATTAAATTTATCATAGATGGCAGCTCTCAGATGTATAGTGTCTTTACTAAGTAAGCGTTAAGCTTTCGTAGTGTGTGGTTGCAAAGTTTTTAGGAGGAAGGCAGCAACCACCTTCTGGTGGATTAGGTAACGTTTTTTTTTTTTTTTCATTTCTAAGTTTTTGTACCATATGTATTAGCTAAAATCTCCAAAAAGTATCTCATACCTTACTGAAATTAAGATATTGTTTGGTCTTATTTCATCAAAACATTAGAAAAAAATATACCTTGGTCGTCAGGTTTGATAATAGCTGCAAAATACAGTGAGTCAAATATTTGTCCGTACCCCCCGTACGGAAAATGTTTGTGATATAAAAGTACATAAAATTCGGCTAAAGTGCCATGTTTTATACATCAATCGACGCGGCAGAATGTTCCTCTGTCATTGGATTTGCAAAAAACTTTTTCTTAAAAAATACAAAAATAGTTTACTGAAAAAAGTAAAATAAAGAGGTCAAATAATTGTCCGTACCCCTAATAAAAGTACAAAATCTGATCGATTTAAATGAATTCATTTATGAAATATTGTTTCTGTGTCAAATACTAGTACCTCTAGCCAGTTTGTGACAACTTTGAACTTGTGATAACTTTGTTTAGTTAGTTTATATTAAAAATTGGATTAAATTTAGTTTTTTTATGTAAAACTTATCAAAATATTAGTTTATAAACAACTATTTTTATAAAATTGCTATTTTATGTTGTAAGAGTCTCTATTCAACAAGTTTTAACAATATTTGTGCGAAATATACATTGTTTTCATCTTTTTTATTGACATTTTTCGACCAAAAATACTGTTTCGGAACAATACCGTTAAACAATCCGGATTGTCCCGGAACCGGTTTAACCCCTCGGAGGGAAATTTTGTGGTGGTCAGATAGAGGACAAAAAAACCCACCTTTTGCAATTTAAAGCATCCAATTTTGTCCACTACAGCCCGATTACGAGTCCCTAGTCTGAAATTTGAAATTTTCACTTTCCGTACTGAGAATTTCTGTACCGTCCTGGGACAGAATGTTTTGCTTGGGGAATTTGGACGAAATTGGATGCTTTAAATTGCAAGAGGTGGGTTTTTTTGTCCTCTATCTGACCACCACAAAATTTCCCTCCGAGGGGTTAAACCGGTTCCGGGACAATCCGGATTGTTTAACGGTATTGTTCCGAAACAGTATTTTTGGTCGAAAAATGTCAATAAAAAAGATGAAAACAATTTATATTTCGAACAAATATTGTTAAAACTTGTTGAATAGAGACTCTTACAACATAAAATAGCAATTTTATAAAAATAGTTGTTTATAAACTAATATTTTGATAAGTTTTACATAAAAAACTAAATTTAATCCAATTTTTAATATAAACTAACTAAACAAAGTTATCACAAGTTCAAAGTTGTCACAAACTGGCTAGAGGTACTAGTATTTGACACAGAAACAACATTTCATAAATAAATTCACTTAAATCGATCAGATTTTGTACTTTTACAAGGGGTACGGACAATTATTTGACCTCTTTTTTTGACTTTTTTCAGTAAACTATTTTTGTATTTTTTAAGAAAAAGTTTTTTGCAAATCCAATGACAGTGTCTTAAAGAGGACATTCTGCCGCGTCGATTGATGTACAAAACATGTCACTTTAGTCGAATTTTATGTACTTTTATATCACAAACATTTTCCGTACGGGGGGGTACGGACAAATATTTGACTCACTGTAGGTCAATAATAAGCATACACGGAGAAAAAAGAATTCCCAAAATCGTGAACAAGCGTTCATGAAAATGGGAACCACGAACAAAGTGTTCAAATTTCATGGTACGTTTTTCAAAATCGTACCATGGGATTTGAACACTTTGTTCGTGGTTCCCATTTTCATGAACGCTTGTTCACGATTTTGGGAATTCTTTTTTCTCCGTGTACGTTGATAACCAGAATTTGGAAGTTTTAGTTTAGAAAATCTCCCTGTATCTTCACCCAAAGCAAATATTTTTATCAAAATCTGCAACAGTGGATTTGCTGCAGAAAATGTTACATTTTATAAAAAAAATTGCAGCAAATCCGTAAATCATTTTTGCCCGTGTGTAAACATGTCAGCGATCTGCATTTCTCACCAACACAAATAATGCTGGGCCACCCTTGGTTTTGGGCTTTCGAATGGATTTAGACCAACTGTAAGGCAAGGGTCTTATAAAGGACGTCAAATAACATCACCATATCGAAAACGACGTTTGAATTCATTGTATTTTTCGAATTATGAGCAAAAATGTAAATTTATTGAAAAACCACGCAATTGTTGTTTATTTCGAGGTTCTTAAATAAGCTTTCTCGAAAGTTAGATTGTTTGAAAAAGTTTGTTCAATGTTTATAATGTTACCAGGAGCTATTACAAAGGTAATCAAACAAAAACGGAACCTTCACGCAGAAAAATGTTTTGTAGAATCAGCCTGTACGAGGTTTGAATCAACAAAATTTTTGTTGAATATAATCAACGCCGATTTTGCGTTGAAACAAACCTTGATTTTCTCAATTCAACAAAATTCTTTTGTTGTTTTGAAAAAGCTGCTTTGACGTTTAGCGTTGAGTCAACAAAAATCATGATTTTCGAATCAACAAAAAGTTTTGTTGATTCAAATATGGCTTATTTTTCTGCGTCTTTAGAGGTTGGTAGGGGAAGTGTTAAATTAAAATCCACTTGGGGCAGAATGGACCACCCTATTCCTGCCTTATAAAAACAATCAAATGTAGCGAAATTTGAGCTAAATGGATTATTTCACTCCTGGTAGATTCAAAATCACGTTTAATGCAACATTAGTTGAATTTTTAATTGTTTTACGCTTATTTGTAAAAATAGTGTCTTATTTCGACATATTTACACTATTTTCAAAAATGTGTGTTTTGTTAAGTGACTATTTTTACAAAAGTGATCAAACTTCATGGAAACTATGTTGGAAAGGTTACTTAAGCCATTTCTTATCAACCTTCGACGTTGTATTAGACGGAATGGCTTGTTTTCTGTGGGTCTCGTGGCGCAGGGGTAGCGGCTTCGGCTGCCGATCCCGATGATGCTATGAGACGCGGGTTCGATTCCCGCCTTATCCACTGAGCTTCTATCGGATGGTGAAGTAAAACGTCGGTCCCGGTTTCTCCTGTCTCGTCAGAAGCGCTGGAGCAGAAATCCCACGTTAGAGGAAGGCCATGCCCCGGGGGGCGTAGTGCCAATAGTTTCGTTTCGTTTCGGCTTGTTTTCTAAGGTAGCCCATTCTGCCCCGCAGAGTGGTCCATTTAGCCCCGAACCTTGGAAAAAGTAGTTGAAAAACACATTTTTTTAAATAGCAACAAAATAGTTTTAAGCTGAAATTTTTTATCAATCAGGTATACAATATTGGAGGGAACATCCCAAAGCATAAGCCTACTAGACTGGATTCATATATTTGAAAGTTTTTGTTAGGTTTTCGGTACATTTTACTTAGGCGGACCATTCTGCCAAAGTTTTGCGATTTTCGTCATTTTTTCAAAAAAAAACTCTTTTCTCGAATGGCCATATCTCAGGAACAAAGAATAATAGAGCAAAACATGAAAATTATGTTTAAAGGAAATTTGACTCTGCATCGAATGGCGTCATTAGATTTTCGATTGGAATCAAACTATGATGCACTTTGCGCAATTGAAAACTTTACACACAATTTTCTCAATAAACATGCGATTCAATTTTGAATTAAACTTTACCATCGTGTTCCCCAGACAATTTTACATAAGAATCAATTTTTCGAATGTTGAGCGAATTGAAATCTCTTGAATTTTTAAAGCTTGCAGTTTCACCTACCACGCGATGCATTTTACATCATACTGGCAGCACTGCAACCTGAAAGGTCGGCATTATTTACGCTCCGTAAAATAAATTCGGAAAAATTACTAATTCACTTGTTTTTCTTGTGTTTTGCATATTTCCGGTCGCTGGAGGACGTTGCGGAACCGGGAGGATTGGAGTTCTGGTCCTGTGGTCACTTTTCGGTGAAATCATCTTCAAATTTCACCGTGTCGCAGATTGAGGTTAGGATGACCGGATCCGACCGACGCTCGATCAATTCCAAAGGTGGGAAGAACGGAAAGTCGGCGAACTCCGAGACGGCGAATTCCACCGTCTCACAGCAGTTGCAGGAGATTTCCGCGAAGCTGCAAAAGCTGGACGACCTGGAAAAGCTAAACAAGGACCTCTACGGGAAGCTGCTGCAGCTTGCGCATCGGGTCGACGTCGTTTCCGCGGAAAACCGACTGCTGAAAAGGGAAATCGAGGACTTGCGCCAAGATCGGTTGCAGGAGGAAGTCCTTATCAAGGGATTCAAGTTTGAACGTCCGAATCAACACCTGGAGGTGTTCCGTGGTGTCTGCGAGCGCGCTGGGTTCGACACGCCAGACGACGTGAAGGAGGTGCGTCCACTTGTCTTCAAGAACAACAAACGTACCGACGCCGTGCTGGTGAAGTTCTGGAGGGTCGAAGACAAAGGTCGGTTCATTCGGTGCATCCGGTCCCTCAAGAAACCGATTGCTCCACGGGACATCGACATCCGGTCCCCAAACAAGTTCATCTTGGTCCAGGATCATCTCACGCCGGTGAAGCACAAGATACACACCAAGGCCTGGGATCTGTGTAAGCTTGGATTGCAGCGTCCGTGGATCTACAAGGGATCTACCTGGATCACGCACCCGGAGTCCAACAAACGCTTCCGAGTTGCTGACCTTGGTGACTTGGCTGACATCGAGTTCGTGTTGGTTACGCGAGAGGGAACCGCCCAAGGCAGCGCGACAGTCCAGTCTAAGGTAACTGTATCGGAACAGTAAGTTGTGAATGGAAGACATTGAGACATTACCTGATTTTCATTCCCATAATTTCCTTTTGATAGCATAAATAATTACGACCGCGATTTTAGTAACTTTCATGGATTGTTAATCTTTCAAGTGAATGCAAGGAGCATTTGTAAGATTTCGAGATTTGATCAGCTTAAATTTGTAATAGAACAGTTAAAGCGTAAACCTGACGTGATCGTTGTCAGTGAGACGTGGGTTTCAAATGATCTTATTCAGTTATACCGTATTGATGGTTACAATTCAGTTTTTTCTTGTCGTAAAAATGGTACTGGTGGGGGTTTGGTTGTGTTCGTCTTGGATAATCTTACTTTTACAACTAATTGTAGCTTAGAACTTTCCTCTGTTCCTAAACCAATAAACTTTATTCAAATTTCAATTAGTGTTAGTAACAATAGATCAATAGTAGTATCAGCATATTATAGACCACCAGACGATCGTAATTTGACAGACTTTTTTAATCATTTAGAATTAATTTTATCTGCAAGTAATTCCATACATGTGCTAGTAGGAGACATTAACATTGATTCCAGTTCTTCTTCAAATAAGTTCCTTGATTACCTTAACATCTTGACGTCATATGGATTTCTCTTAACCAACACCAACATAACCAGACCTTCCAGCAGTTCCATTTTAGACCATGTTGCTTTTAATCATACCGATGATTTTACTGTTACAAACGATACTATAACTAATCCTGACAGTGATCATAATTTTATCTTATCTTTATTCGACATTACTCCCATTTCAACATCAGCTAAAATTTCACACAAACATCAAACCAACTATGTCCGTTTAGAACAGTTACTTGAAATGAGATTTAATCCTGTTTATATGGGAAATTTTGATGATCCCAATGAATTTTACAACTATTTTATTTTTACTTTAACTAAATCTATTCAGGAGAGTACCATTATAACTGAATTAAAATCGAAATCTAAACATATTTGTCCATGGTTTTCGGACGGTCTCAAAACATTATTAAATTCTTCAAAAAATTTGCGCAAAAAAAGAAATAAGCTCTTTGCTGCAGGTAAAAGTACTTCCGAAATTGATTCAAAAATTCATGATTTAACTAACAAAATTCGCACTTACTCAAACACATTACAGACTCAATATTACACTAATAAATTTGCTAACGCTACTAATGCGAAAGATACTTGGAAAAACATTAATGATATTCTTGGACGAAAAATTCATTCCAAACTTCCAACCGAAATGCTTATTACTGATGCTTTTGGAAATGATGAAAAAATAAATAATGCTCAATTAATATCTAATGAATTCAACAATTATTTTTCCTCTATTGGAGAAAAATGGCAAACAAAATTCCTTCCTTTCCTAATGACAATATCAATAAATTCAAAACTTTAAAACGTCCTAATTCTACTTTCTTTCTTACACCCATTAGTCAAACTGAAATCTTTGACATTATCAATTCACTTAAAAATAACACTGCTTGCGGTAATGATCATATTAATGCTTTTACATTAAAAAAAATAAATCATATCATTTCTCCTGTCCTTGCTGAAATTTTTAATTTATGTATTATCCTTGGTGTTTACCCTGACAAACTAAAAGTTGCGAAAGTGACCCCAATTCATAAATCTGGTTCCACTTCCTCATTCAACAACTATAGACCTATTTCTGTGCTCTCTGCAATAAACAAAGTTTTCGAAAAATTATTATTCAACCGTTTAACTACCTTTTTAAATAGTAATATTTTTTTCTGCCATCAGCAATATGGATTTATGGAAAGATCATCAACTTTTAATGCTGTTGTTGATCTTGTTAATAAAATTCAACATGATCTTGATAATCGTGACGACGTGTTGGGACTGTTTTTGGACTTGTCCAAAGCGTTCGACACGGTAGATAGACGTATTTTGTTTGAAAAACTTAAATTTGCAGGTGTTCACGGTGTTGCTTTAGACTTGTTCAAAAGTTATCTTACAAATCGTTCTCAATTTGTTTGTTTTAACGGAATAAGTAGTTTAATGAATTTAATTGATGTTGGAGTCCCTCAAGGTTCTGTACTTGGTCCTTTGTTTTTTATTATTTATCTTAATGACTTTTCTCGTTTACCTCTTAAAGGGGATCTTAGATTATTTGCCGACGATTCTTCTTTATTTTATAACAGTAGACTAAATTCTGTAAATGATTTAAATTTGAAACATGACCTTTTGATTGTTTCTGAATATTTTAGAATAAATAAACTTACATTGAACATTAATAAAACAAATATCATCAATATAAAAAATTCCAGCCTTTCAACACCTAACCCATTAATTCAAACTAAAATTGAGTTTCCAGATATTGATATTGTATCTGAATTTAAATATTTGGGTATTCTTTTGGACAGCAGGCTTAATTGGTCTTCACATGTTAACTCGTTAATTCTAAAACTTAATAAAATAACCGGTATTGTTTTTAAAATAAAGCATAAGCTTCCAAGAAATGTTCTTATTCTGATCTATCATTCTTTATTCAACTCTTTACTGTCTTACTTAACTGCCGTCTGGGGGAATACTTACGATTATCTTCTAAATAAACTTCAAATAGTACAAAACAAATTTCTTAAATCGATTTTCAACCTTCCACTTAGAAGTCATACCGTTGATCTATATACTAAAGAGAAAAACATTATGCCTGTCAGAGGAATTTACATTATTCAAGTTTGTTCTTTTATATATAAAAGTTTATCTAACCAAACTCATACAAATACAAAATTCGAACTTTCTTCTCACCAACATGGTACAAGAAATCATAATCTGCTTAAACGTCCAAATGTTTCCACTTTGTCTGGTGAACGTAGTATAACCTTCAAAGGTGCTAATTACTTCAATTTCTTTTTTAATAAATTTGGCTTATGTTCATCCTAAGCATTTTCAAAGATCGTTTGAAATTGTATCTAGCTCAACCTGAAATAGTTGAGAAACTTATTAAATCCATTGACATTTTAAGTTAAACAATATTTTATAACTATTACTTCATGTTTCCTTTATTGTTCCGATACAGTTGTCCATTCTATATTTTCATTTGCCACATTCATCTCGTAGGTTCTTTTTTTCTTTTATTTTCTTTCCAGCCCGTAACAGCCAGTTCCGAACTCCTGTAAAGGTTTCCACCGATGGAGTTCTGTCTTCAGCCGCAGTTCATTATTTACTTTATAATTGTATTTATTTATTGTATTTTTTTAACCGAAAAGAAGCAGGTTTTTATGCCAGCATTCTAGTGGCTTTTCCTGTCCAAGGAAAATTGATCAAAAATAAACAAACAATCAATCAATCAATCAATTTTGAGCTGAAATGTGAATAAAACGTACCTGGCGCATGGTGTTAGGTAAACATGGGACGATGTGCTTGATCGTTTTTTAGCCAAAATGCATCGCGTTTTTGTACGGCGTGCGTGCGTTTCGGGAAGACTGCTCAAAACACTCTGGATAACTTCAGGGCGCTTCACAATCCAAAATAAGACAATGAAAAAAGTGTGATTTGGTTATCTGATGTGAAATTTTAAGGCCTTCGAATATTCGACTGTATTAGATTTATGTACAAAAGTTAAAATTGTTTATATCAAACAACGATACAAAACCGCATTTACAATCTGTTTATTCTTTTCCTATGAGGCAACCATAAATATTAAGTGAAAGAATATATAAATACTGGAGTAAAATAACATAAAGCCATTTGAAAACGGAACCGACGTAACAGCCATAATGTGGCCCTCTTAAACCTTGCGGTTTCGTCAACGGATCCACAGGCGTGTATCGTTCTTTTTGCGACAAGACTCCGCCTCCCGGGTCTCCTAAGTGTGAAGGTATGGCACGGGGAGAGGGCACCGAAAACCTATATTTACACCAGGGGGATGCTAAAGACCGCCATCTTGGGTGATTGAGATTGATAACGCGCGCAAACTGCGCACAGTGAAAACAAAAATATTTATTTTTTTAATAATTCAATTTTTGTTAGAAGAATTACTGTAGTAAAAGTCAAATTACACAGTAGTAAAGTTAAACGTTTTATGTGATAAAAGTACAACTTTAAATGAGGTTATCGGCCCGATGTGTGCTTAATAATCCCAACTTTAGCAGTTTATTTTGCAAATAAATTGATAAAAATCACCTCACAAATATACACTAACTATTAAACGTACATTGCGGTAAAATTTTACATTAAAAACAATAATTATTTTATTTCCATTTTTGCCTGCAGTTTTTGTACTTTTTTTTTACAGTGCGCAATTGCTTTGTTTTGGTTCCGTAACGAACAGCTGTTCTTTTGTGCTGGAGCCGAAGTTGACATTTCCCTTTTGTTCTGGTGCCGAAGTTGACAGCTTGTGTTGGCTACGGGCGAGCTGCCTGTAGTGAGATATAGATGTCGCCCCCCTGATTTACACTTAGAATTTTTGCGTCCGCCTCGGGATTCGAACCGGCGACCTCTGGATTGTAAGTCCAGTGCGCGATCCGATTGATCCACACAGGCAGAGCCATTTGAAACATTCAATTTTTTTTTACAATGCAAAACATCACCAATCCCAGAATAATTCCTCTTTTAAAAACAGAAAAATATTTTTATCTTTTGTTTTCAAATACACTTTTTGAAAATCGTCTTTCGTCATGCACCGGTTTAATGAGTCTTCACAAAAAATTTGTGCCGATTTCGTCTAAGCAGTGTTGAGATATCGTGTCACCCGCAGTGGTGTCACGGTTCGCTCACTCGAATCGTGGTTCAAACGATACGTCATGACGCTCAAGCGTGGTTCGCTCATGATTGCGAACCAAGCACGAGCGAACCACGATCCGAACGTCTGCCGTGGTTCGCATGAACCTTTGCTCTCTCATCGCGAATGAGAGTGAGAGGGACCATCAATGAGCGGTTCGCAAGAAGAGCTAAAAAACAGCACTCAGAGAAAAACATTTCATGATTTTGTCAGAGCATGGCTTCAACAACTCATTGGGATGTCTTGTGTCTTCCAATGACTCCCTGGATTTATTATCCCTGGATTTATTATCGTAACAAGCAAGAGGTCTGCGGTTTATGACTGCAGATCATACCCGCATAGCTCCAGTGAGTATGGTAGACTTTTTTATACTATGTTTTTATGTCCTGGGTCAACAGAGGACTCCCTGGTTCCTTGGGGACCATCCACAAACGTGGACACTTTTTTGGAAATCTCACCCCCCCCCCCCCCATCGTGGACAATTTCCATTCAAATTAAATCTTTTTTCTATGGAGCGTGGTTAATCGCCATAGACCCCCCCCCCCTTACCCTAAGGTTACCATGTAGTTTATGGATGGTTCCTTGATAACTTTATCGTTAACAAATTTGAAAAATTTTTCATGGAGTGAAGAATAAAAACAAATAAGTTTTTCTATCAGTGCCTACATTCTCCGTTGGCGAACCGTTCGCTGAACGCTCTCTTTACTCCGTTCAGAGCGGAGCGGCAAGCGAGCAGAGAAATGATGATCGAAATTTTGGTTCGCGAACCGTTCAAACCCGCCGCTCTGAGCGTTCGATAAGCGCTCACCCGATAGGTTTGTCGATTGAGTGGCTATGATACGCTCAAAAGCGAACCGTGACACCACTGGTCACCCGTTTTTTGAAACTGCTAACTTCAAATAAATATATCTCTGCAATGATGCAACCAAAATCAAATCAAATTCAAATTCTCCGCTCTACAGCATTGATTGCCCCCCCCCCCCCCATCGTGGACAATTTCCATTCAAATTAAATCTTTTTTCTATGGAGCGTGGTTAATCGCCATAGACCCCCCACCCCTTACCCTAAGGTTACCATGTAGTTTATAGATGGTTCCTTGATAACTTTATCGTTAACAAATTTGAACAATTTTTCATGGAGTGAAGAATAAAAACAAATAAGTTTTTCTATCAGTGCCTACATTCTCCGTTGGCGAACCGTTCGCTGAACGCTCTCTTTACTCCGTTCAGAGCGGAGCGGCAAGCGAGCAGAGAAATGATGATCGAAATTTTGGTTCGCGAACCGTTCAAACCCGCCGCTCTGAGCGTTCGATAAGCGCTCACCCGATAGGTTTGTCGATTGAGTGGCTATGATACGCTCAAAAGCGAACCGTGACACCACTGGTCACCCGTTTTTTGAAACTGCTAACTTCAAATAAATATATCTCTGCAATGATGCAACCAAAATCAAATCAAATTCAAATTCTCCGCTCTACAGCATTGATTGCCTTGATTGTTGACCAAACCTCTTTTTACACCTAAGCTTCCATCCACCCCGGAATTCGAACTGACGACTTTTGGATTGTGAGTTAAACTGCCTACCAGCGACTCCACCGAGGCAGCACCCAGGGAGACGACTCCTACACCTGGATTGAGCTAACGACCTAACCTTGTAACGATATTAAGGGAGATCATGGGCGATCATCAATTTCCCCTAAATGAGCGAGCGCCAACTGTGTGAGGTGGCGAGCACGGGAACTAAAAATTTAAAAAGTAGACCTACTCTGCAACTCCCGTAGACGATGATCGCGGGATCGATCAACCTTTTGAAACTCTCTCAAATTTGCCTTAACGCCTAGCAACAAGGGCACCTTGCGAGAGGACCTTGGCCTTGGCCAATCAGTGCCGGCCACGCATGAGCCACTTTTCGCGGTCAAGGTTTCGATCTAGCGTAGTCAAGGTCTCTCTGCCATTTGCTCCGAGATCGTGCGCTAGCGAAGATCGCAAGCAATAGGGAAGTCGTAGAGTTGCTAAATTTTAGAAAGTGTTGCGAAGTGACCCAAGCGAATTTTCCGTACGAATTGTACCCGCGTGTGCCAAGTGATTTGCGTTTGGAAGTGAGTTGGAGTCTACTCCTTGGTCGTTAAATAGAATAACTAATTTAGATCACTTTATCACATTTTGTATATTAAGCCAATTTTCTACGCTGAGGGCATTTCCACCCTCCACGGGCGTGCAGTGTTAAAATAGACCAAAAGGTAATTAAATTCGCTAGTTTAGGCCCAGTGTACTAAGGTTTCTCATTTTCGCCTGTAGAACCTTCACAGGCGAAGGTTCTTTTGCTAGGTCTTTCTTCCCGTTGGCACCCGCGACCGTTCCACAACGCGGTGCCGCACCGTGAAGCAAGCACCACGCCATCGCGTGCTTCGCACCGGAGCAGCCCAAGCCAGCTAGCACAGCGAACGAACCGTGCCTATCCGCCAGGGTCCGCCGAGAGTCCGTAGGAGGCCATACCAACCCCTCCGAGCCACAGGACGCGATCGTCGACGAGAACCAGCCTCGCTGGTCCGCTGAGCCGTTCCCACGGCCACGTGGTGTCGTCCGTAGAGGTCCTCGTTTACGACCTTGAGCCACAGGACCATCATCGACGTTCGTCAGCATCCGACCCATCCGGCGTCCGACCCGTGACACGTGGTTTCCAACTCTAGCTCGACGCACGAGTCTGTAGCGTGCCCGCCAAAGCACGTGAGCCATTGGATCTAGCCGTTTCAAGCCAGCTGCGCTGGTCAATAACCCGACATCGATCGGCAGGTGAGTGCTCCGTAGGGGACGAGCCAAAAACCCCGAGCCAGTGGACTTCACCGACGCCTGGAAGTGCTGTCTCGAGTACCACGTGTCCCCGCGAAGTCGCCACTCCGTGGCGAGTTGTATCACCCGTGTAGGAAACCCCTATACGCGCAGCGCCCGTGCCAGGTGACCCCAGAGCCCGCCCAGAAGCAGCAGCAACAAAGCAGCACCCGCGCAGCGTTCGTACCAGGCGGCCCGAGAGCCCGCCCAGCAACAGCAGCGGTACCGTGAGTTGTCAGCAGCAGCAGCAGCAGCAGAGCAACGTGTCCGTAGCGTGCCCGCCAACGCACGTGAGCCAGAGGACCCAGTCGTTCACGCCAGCCCAGCTGGCCAACTTCCGATCGAGAATCGGACAGGCGTGCGAGTCCGTAGAGGACGCGCCAAATCCTTGAGCCAGTGGACCGCGCCGGCGACTGAGTGTGCAGCAACATAAAACAGCCTTAGGCTGTAGCAGGTCAGATTAGGTTTAAGAGAGCTCTCTATCCCCTCACACGTGCACGTGCCCCAAAATTATAAAACCTGCCCCCCAGAGAATAAATGAGTGGATGCGAAGTTTATTTCTCCGTGTGACTCTTTCGCGAAACGCACCTTCAAAGAACACTTGGTATTTGAGTCCCTTTTCTATTCCTAGTTCCGTTTCCGTTGATGCGCTTTAATAAGTGGTTCCTACTTGACCTGCCCTGAGAAGCTAAGCCGGGTTCTCAAAGCAACACGCCCTTTCGCAGTGTGGCCCCCAGCCACACTGGCGCTTAAGCGAGAGGGTTTCAAAAGGGTGGTCTTTTCCGGATCGTTGGTTGGCGGAAACAGTTGTGGTGGTGGGTCAAAAAAATCAAATTTTGGTTCCGTATCTCTCACCTCACCAGTCGCTAATCGCATCCCCCAAAAGAACTGTTACAACCTCTAGGTTAGACCGGGGCCAACGTTTACTTCCCCGTCCGCGGGAGGCTTGGTCAGACAAATCTCGTCTCTTAAAATGCCACCGGAACCGTCTGGGATTTAACCCAAGCCGACTGGGTGAGAGACAACCACGCTTACCCCTACACAACGGGTCCCAGCAATGATGCAACCAAATGTCTTCAAATTCATGTTGGTAATAATTGAAAATGTTTATTTTAATGCCCTGAAAACAAGTTTGAGTGTGTGCTCATACCAACCCTTGACATTTTTGCCGATTTACATACGTATGTAACCCTTTAAACAAAATTTTACCATTTCTGTGAAGTGAAGTCAGTTTGTTTAGGAGATAAGATCCTAAACAAACTGAATTCACTTTCCCTTTCTATTACTTATTTCGAAAATTCTTTGTGTAAATATGGGTATTCGGCGCCGTCGCTCCGTGCCATATTTTCATACACTTAGGAGCCCAGGGCGGCGAAGTCCTTGTGGATAAAAAGGAAGACACTGGTTGGTCGACAGCTATAAAGTTAACTTCGACTTATTTCGAAACCCACTGCACAACACTATTCCTAAATATTTTTCAGTAAAATTTCAGAACACAATTGGTCATGAATCTGCATTAGGGACCATCCATAAACCACATGGACGCTTTAAGGGGGTTATGGCGATTGTCCACGATCCATACAAAAAGTTTTTTTTTGTATGGACAATTGCCCACGAGGGGGAGGGGGGGGGGGTGGGTAACAGATTCCCAAAAAGTGTCCACGTGGTTTATGGATGGTCCCTTACCCAAATTCAAATCGATAACTTTCTTGGTTAAAGCTGTGTACAAATGCACCACAGATTTTTAAAACATCAACTGAGAGCACATCTGGTTTTTACCTTCAGTCACTAGCACTGGAAATATATATATATTTCCTTATCCTTTTCCATGAGCAAATTTTCGCTGGAGTATTTGGAAAGAACTTTGCACTTTCACGTTCTCCTGCAGACTGATGTAAAAACGAAAAAGGGAAGATAAAACTGGCTGATAGCTATTGAGCCAGACCACGCCTTCTGATTTTACCATCCAATCAGCGAATACGTTGGTTGAATGGCGTCGAATAATGCCATGTAACGTAAAAAATAGGGTGTATCATTATTTACCATATGCTACTTTATAACTTATTGATGAATAACTACATGTTGTCAAGAGTTTCGAAGAAATTATGTACCTAATTGATTTCATTAGAATTTTTATTGTAGACTGGATTATTTCACAATGAAATAAAAATTTAGTTTATCACAACCTCTACCATCTAATTTTATACAGACTCCATTATCCGAAACCTCGATTATCAAAAGTTACGATTATCCGATAGCTTGTATGGAACTTCAAATAATCGAATCATGAACATTTATTTTTACTTTTAACATCAAATTTGAGTTTTGCAACTTCATTTAAGTCAAATTATACTGATCAATTGCCTACACCCGAAATTCAGAGTCGAGAGAATCGTTCCCTCAAAATTTATTGAGGGCTCAGTACCAAAATCGAAAGAATAATGCTAACAACTCACACCATCATAACAAATGTGTTCTTTCGTTAATTGATACAATAAATCTCCAATAAGTGTCATACATCGCCATCTGACCACACCTTAGTCACCAAGATGGCCGAAGCAGATAGGTAAGTCTGTCAAAGGTCTCTAGTTCGATTCCCGTAGGCGAAATTTTTGGTTTTATTGTTTTGACGGATAACTCTTTTTTCGAGAACATAATTCTTTCGCCCATTCTCTGTGTCCGTAAATGGTACCACCATTCTCTTGACTCGAGACCATTATTCTCTCGGGCGAGCCCTGCCAGACACTTTTTTTGAAATTAAATAAGTCTTTATTGAACTTTCTTATAATAATTACATTTTTTTACATGCTAAGTGGTATGGCCTAATGCTCTTAATCTTTGTTGTATTTTTCGTTTTATTATTAACTGATCACATTTATTTTATTAACTTTAAATTGTTGTACATTATTGCATTGAATCGAATACATTTGGGTAAAAAAGAAAAAAAATCACTTTAACCCGGGCATGGTCTTCGGGTCTATATGACCCAAGAGCATGATAAAAGTTATCGTAACTTTTGACCTTTGGCACTTACAGAGCTGAAATTTTATGACTTTGTGTATCTTACCAAGACACACATTTGAGCCAAAAATGGACTTCCGGTGGCCACCGGAAGTGCCCCCCAGAAAAAAAGTCACACTTATGGTACTCGGGTCTATATAACCCAGAAATGTATTTGGCTGCCAAAATTCGGAACCTTGACCGATTTTGGATGTCTTGGCCGCAAATAAAAGGCTAGAATGTCTACTTTGCAATTCCGACTGGCAGAACCGGTTTTGGGCACTGTTGCCACCGGGAACCTGCTACAACCGAAAAAAGTCCTTTCTGAGGCCCCGACTTTGAGGACCTGTATCTCCGGAACGATAACACATAGCGGGTTGCTTCCAGTTGCATTTGACGGGTAATAACCTTAACTTTAAGCTCCCGTAGAGATGATTTGTCAAAAGTGGACACCGGTTCCGTTAACCCGGAACATCCGAAAAACATGATTTTTTCAGCTTTTGTTATAAAATCAACACATTATTCAATTTTTTCCACCGGATTTTTTGTAAATCATTACATACGTATATTATATACTACCCCTGACAGTTTGGGATCGTTCCGGCCAACTGTGGCCAATCCGGAACCGGTTCCAGGGTACCACCAAAACGGTTCCAATAATGGTATCGCTAGAAACCCGTCATGTTGCATATCAAACTTCATCAAATTGAAAATTATGACCATCTGAGGTCATGCCGATATCCTCTGACTCAACCTGGTCATGCTGGAACCGGTTACCGGTGGCCAGTGGGGGACACTTCCGAAGTATGCAGGGAAGCATATCATGCAACATATCAAACTTCATGAAATTAAAAATTATGACCATCTGAGGTCATGTCTATAACCTCTGACCCAACCTGGTCAATCCAGAACCGGTTACCAGTGGCCACTGGGGGACAATTCCGGAGTATGCAAGGAAGCATATCATGCGACATATCAAACGTCATGAAATAGAAAATTATGAACATCTAAGGTCTTGCCAATATCCTATGACCCAACCTGGTCACGCCGGAATCGGTTAATGGTGGACACGGGGGGACACTTCCTGAGTATGCAAAGAACCCTACCATGCGACGTATCAAACTTCATGAAATTGAAAATTATGACCATCTAAGGTCATGCCAATATCCTCTGACCCAACCTGGTCACTCCGGAACCGGTTACCGGTGGACACTGGTAAATTATGACTATCTAAGGTCATGCCAATATACTATGACCCAACCTGGTCAAGCCGGAACCGGTTACCGGTGGACACGGGGGGACACTTCCGGAGTATGCAAAGAACCCTAACATGCGACGTATCAAACTTCATGAAATTGAAAATTATGACCATCTGAGGTCATGCCAATATCCTCTGACCCAACCTGGTCACTCCGGAACCGGTTACCGGTGGCCACTGGGGGACACATCCGGAGTATGCAGAGAAGCATATCATGCGACGTATCAAACTTCATGAATTTGAAAATTATAACCATCTAAGGCGGTGGTCACCAAAATGCGGCCTGCGGGCCGTATGTGGCTAACCGAGGTCTTCTGTACGGCCTTCGGGATGGTTTTGAAATTATTTTGGAATCCGGCCCACTTTGCGTTCTCATATGAAGTTCGCTAGAGAAATCATGAACTAAGTTTCTTTAAAAAGAAAAAATATGTTTTTTTTTTTTACGAAATAACCATAATTGATTTCTGGTTTCTACAATATTTATAAGGTCATGGGAAGTATTAAACTAGTGGTGCCTTATTATCCTAAAGAATTTATAAAGCGATTGAATTTCTAAATTTGGAAATAATGAATATGAAACATTCATTCCTTTAAAAATATAAAATTATGAATGTGATAGTGTGACAAAAACTTTGAATTATCTGGGAATCACGTTGCTAAATATACTAAGAATAAATAAATATCCAACAGTTCTAAACATCAGATCACTTTCTGACTAAAACTTGTTAGAAATATTGAATAAGGAAATTATAAAATATGAATTCCGAGCTAATATTTTTTGGTTCAATTTTGTTATCCTAAAAATCGACAGAACATAAAAATTCTATTTGATTATATTTTGATCTTTTTTTTGTGCCCTAATCATTGATTCAAAATGAAACGAGAAGATTGTACTTCGTTCGAAAAGATCTTAAAAAATTTCAAAATCATTGGAAAAACATTTTTTTATCTTGTTCAATAGTACAAGTTTTTCGAAGCAAAATAAATTTCTAAATTTCAATAAATATGTTTTTTTCCTATAACATACGAATAATTAAAAATTTATTACTGTTAATTCAAAATTCACTCAAAAAATCATTGAAAAAATTTGCAAAACATTCAAAGCTTAAATAGAAAATAATTATCAACAAAAAAAAGTTATTATAAATATAACAAAAAAATATATTTTTTTAAGTGAAATATTGTCGAATTGTACAACAATTATATTTTAAAACATGAAATATGATGAGAAAAATTATGAAGAATGTTGTTTTTTTTTTCAATTGATTATGTATTTATAATTGGTGACAATTTCTAAGTTGTCAAAAATTTAGTTGTTTGTCAAAATTTCAATTTCAAACTATTCTACTCTACAACTTATTTTTTATTTATATTTTACATGTTGCCCACGACTCTGGGGCAAATTTCCAAATTAGCCCGCGATGATCAGCTGGCTGAGGACTACTGATCTAAGGTCATGCCGATATCCTCTGACCCAACCTGGTCACTTCGTAACCGGTTACCGGTGCCAGTGGGGGACACTTCCGGAGAATTCAAGGAAACATATCACGCGACGTATCAAACATCATGAAATTAAAAATTATCATCATCTAAGGTCATGCCGATATCCTATGACCCAACTTGGTCACTCCGGAACCGGATACGGGTTGCCACTGGGGGACACTTCCGGAGGGTCTGTAAGTTAGGTAATTTTGGAAGGTTCAACTAAATTTATCTGCTACAGAAAATTCAAACCGCCATCAATTAAATGGTTCCGGAAGGGTAATCGGGCTCGGTTGTGTAGCTGCTAGTGTGATTGCGTCCACATTTCTTGTGACGAGTAATGTGTCATCGCGCCTTCTATCGGATAGGGTTAGTAGAACGTCGGTTCCAGCCTCAGTTGTTGTACGGTCATTTGATCATTCCAGTTTTCTCCCTGCTATAATTACAATCAACACTCCAAACCAAGCCTGCTCCGGTGGAGTCGCTGGCGGCAATTGGACTCCCAATCCAAAGGTCGTCAGTCCAAACCCTGGGATGGAAGGTTCCTTGGAAAATAAAAAGGATTTGGTGCTCTCCCCATTAAAACCTTTTAAATCTTAGGTTCGAGAAGAAACTTCAAACATGGTTCTTTGCATGTTTCACAAATTTCCTCCATTCCCAACTCATTTTTGGTTCCAAATTAATCAGGATGGGCCGGAGGACATTGCCATCAGAAATTGTCTCCCAGTGGCCAGGTTGGATTAAAAAACGTGGGCAATACCTTTGGTGGTCATAATTTGCAATTTCATGAGGTTTGATATGTCACATGATATGCTTCCTTGCATACTCCGGAATTGTCCCCTAGTGGCCAGCGGCAACCGGATCTGGCGTAACCAGGTTGGGTTAAAGAATAGCGGCATGTCCTTAGATGGTCATTATTTGCTATTTCATGAAGTTTGATATGTCGCATGATATGCTTCCCTGCATACTCCGGAAGTGTCCCCCCGTGTCCACCGGTAACCGATTCCGATGTGACCAGGTTGGGTCATAGGATATCGGCATGACCTCAGATAATCGTAATTTTCATGAAGTTTGATATGTCGCATGATATGCTTCCATGCATACCCCGGAAGTGTCCCCCCGTGGCCAACGGTAATTGGTTCCGGAGTGACCAGGTTGGGTTAGAGGATATTGGCAAAACGCAACGCAAAATTTGGGTAACGGTGAACCTCGTTGGATAAATGTACGACTCGTGCTGAAAAAAACCTCTTTTTGCAACTTGTTGCATAAACTACTATAATCAGCCTGAAAAATATGTCGAATTATTAGTTTTTCTTGAAATTCTTACATTCAAAAATCATTTGGTCAAGTTTCGATGAGTGTTGGAAATTAATAAATATTCGCATTCGCATTCGCATGGAGTGTTGGAAATTAATAAATATGCCTTCATAATCAAATCAACCAAAAACTGTTCAAGTTAGTTAAACACAGTCTAAACCAGGGGTGACCAAAGCATGGCCCGGGGGCAAACGTGGCCCACGAGGTAGTTTTTTGTGGAACGCGGGCCCTTTTTGCAAGAACATGTAAAGTGACCCTTTGACTAATCAGCAATATGATTTTATAGTTCTTAAAAATTTAGCTTATATTTATTCTTGAACAACTTTATTTATTGTTCATATTAAAAAAAAGTTTTATCCACACTTTGATCCCGACTATACGATACAAATATTTTGTTGAAAAATCTATCTTAATGAAAGTTTAAATGTGATTGAAATTTCGTTTTACTTAAAGGCTAGTATGGAGATCGGAAGAAAAGAGGTCAAGAAACAGCTTTACGAACAGCAGAACAAAGGAGATGGAGCGTTTTCTTGGGGCTTTACTTCACCCTCTCTGGCTTGCTTCACTGCCGCTGCTGCCCATTTAAAATTTGTCTTGACCGATTCCTTCCGAAGTGCATACACCGCTTCAGAAAAAAAAACTGTAAAAATATCAAAAACATAGGTTTTCCATACATATTCAAAAGTACAATGCACATTTATTTCTGGCTTGAGCCTTAAAGTTATTTTGCACTTAGAAACTTTTCACCTCGGGATTCGAACTTATGTCATTTGGGTTATTAATCTAACTGACTAACATCTTATTCAGGCATACGAAGATTTATTGAAATTTTAAGGAAATTGAAAAAATAATGGTTGAAAAATGCTTTTGCAATGATTTAACATATTTTTTGTTTTCGGCTTGCGAAAAGCTGGCTCGGTCAGCGGAAAGCTTTTCGTCCTGAAGGAGTCTTCGGAGGTTGCGGCTGTAGCTGGAGGAAGCTGCCACACGCTAAACTGCCACCATACGTGGCATCGGAGACTCGGACATCGCGACGTAGCAGTGCTCGATCGCATGAAGAAGGAAGATTTAGTGTCCGGAGTGAAGATGGTTGACTGTGGAGGCAGAGGAAAGTATGAGGAGTGCTTGGAAGGCAAGTCGGCCCGATTGGCTTTCCCTCAAGTGTCCGTGAAGAAGACGACGCAGCCGCTGCAGCTGGTCCATACGGATCTGTGCGGACCGATGCCGGACGTGACTCCAGGCGGGAACCGGTACTTTATGTGCATCGTCGACGACTACAGCCGGTTCGTGAAGCTGTATCTGCTGAAGGACAAGGCAGAGGCGAAGGAGTACATCAAGAACTACGGGCGGATGGCAGAGAACCAGTTTGGTCGGAAGCCGGCCATCATTCGCTCTGACCGGGGCGGAGAGTTCGTGAACAAGGAGCTAGCGCAGTTCTACCGGGAGGAGGGGATCCAGTCTCAGCTGACCGCTGGATATTCTCCGCAGCAGAACGGGACTGCACCAACGACATGGCGGTGTGTATGCTGCTGGACGCGAAACTGCACATGTGCTACTGGGGAGAGGCCGTTCAACCGCAGCGTACATCCAGAACCGTACGCCGTCTCGGGTTGTCGAGAAAACTCCCTACGAACTCTGGTACGGCCAGAAGCCAGTTTTGAGCAACCTCAAGATCTTCGGCTGTGAGGCGTACGTGCACATCCCGGATGAGAAGCGCGGCAAGTTCGACAGCAAGGCGGAAAAGCTAACCTTCGTTGGCTACGACTGCAAGGCGAAGGCTTATCGTTTCCTGAACAAGCGAACCGGAAAGATCATCATCAGCAGGGATACAAGATTCCTGGAAATCGGAGCAGGGCTTCAGGAGGAGCCTCACGACAGAACCTTTGAGGTGGAGCCGCCGATGACCGATGCTGATGATAAGTCGCTGGTGGGGGACGATGCCAAAGGGAATCGCAGCTTGGACGAGGAACCACTCTTCGAAGGTTTCCTCGACGAGTCGTTGTTCGAGGGTGAAGAACCGGGCCAGCCAGCACCAAGAAGGACGCAGCGCTCGAACGCTGGTCAGTTGCCGAGACGATTGGAGGATTACGTCGTCGGCAGCGCGAAGCTCGAAGTGGTGGAACCGAGCAACTACAAAGGAGCGGTCACCAGTGCGGAAAAGGACAAAAGGCGGAAGGCCATGGACGAAGAGTACGAGTCGCTGTTGTCTAACGACACTTGAACGCTCGTACCGCTATCCCCTGGACGTCAAGCCATCGGATCAAAGTGGGTGTTCAAGCAGAAGAGAGACTCGGCTGGGCAGGTTGTGCGCTACAAGGCAAGACTTGTTTCTCAGGGATACGCTCAGCGGTACGGTGTCGACTTCAACGAAGTGTTCGCGCCGGTCGCGATGCAGCAGACGTTCCGGGTGCTACTCACTGTGGCTGGACATCGCAAACTTCGAGTCTGGCACATTGACGTCAAGAACGCATATCTGAACGGGAAGATGGACCAAGAGCAGTACATGCGACAGCCTCCCGGATACGCGGTGCCTGGAAAGGAAGCCCTGGTGTGCAAACTTAACCGTTGCCTTTACGGACTCAAGCAGGCGGCGCGGGTTTGCAACACTACGGTGAAGCGGATTTTGCTGAGCTTGGGATTCATGCAGTCTACCTCGGACGCGTGCCTGTTCTTGAAGCCGCTGGAAACTGGTGAGTGGATCTACCTGCTGATCTACCTGGACGATATGATCGTGGTGTGCAAGGACAAGAAGCACATCGTCAAGCTGGAGGAGGAACTCAAGAAGCAATTCGAAATTTCGTCGCTGGGCGAAGTCAGTCAGTTCCTCGGGATTAAAGTCAGCAAGAACGCGGATGGCTACTTCTCGATCAGCCAGCGCGCGTTCATTCGGGACATCGCACAGCGGTTCGAAGGAGCAAAAGGAAGCCGTTGGATGCCGGCTACTACAAGCTGTCCAGTGAAACCTTGGCCAGTACCACAGCTTGGTCGGAGCGCTACTCTACGTGGCGATGAACTCGCGTCCGGGTTCTGGCTAGTCCGTTCAAAAAGTCAGTTTTCATAATGTTCATATGTTATTTTGAAAATTGTGAAGTTTGGCACCAATTTTGCTCATACGGTGCTGCCAATGTCCCTTCAACGGAACATCCCCCGGGGAACCAGGATGCGGCCAATCTAGTTTTTTTTTCTGGAAATAATTACTTCTGCTTTTGAAGATTTTGGAAAATTGGTCATGTCAATAAATTTAAACAAATTTTATTTCGAAACGTCAAAATAAGCTGATACTCACCCCCGGTGGGGATGGCAGTGACTATATTACCAACCCGTTTTATCAACGACCGGTGACTTGAGTGAACGAGGTGGTGATGGTCGAGGCACAAAAACAATAATTACACATTAAAACTTCATTTAGGTATTAAACAAATAACTAAACAGTACAACGAATTAAAACCAGCTGCGCCAAACGCGCTGGCTGCGCGCAATGGCGGCTGGAATTCTTTTGGTGGATGTCGAGCTCTTGTGACATCATCTGTGTGGTAGCTTCACTACCACCAGTGATGGCCTATCTACAATCACTTAGCTTAGAATAGTTAAGTAAAGTAAAACTTAGAAAATGTACACAACTTACGGCCGTCATCCACAATCAACTTAGAAAATTTGCTGGGCTGATATACGTTGCTATGCAGTTGTTTGTTTACCTTTGATATGGAAACGTCAACTTACCGTAGATTTTGAAATTTTCCAAACCATACGTCAAGTTTCTAATTTTATTCCTTTTCATTGTAGAAGATCAGATTTATTTCCATTGATTCAAACTCCTAAGCTAAGTGAAATTTTCTAAGTTAAGTGATTGTAGATAGGCCATGAGTCTAGCTGACGAGGGATGTCCATTTCTTGCGTATGCAACAATAAGCCTTTAAGAATTGGGTACTAAACTGCCCATGTTCGCATAAATGTCCCATATGCAAAAACAGCAAGCTGAGAAAAACGCATTTGAAGTTTGTCCCATACATAAGGCTACGTGTTAAGTTTTTGCGAAAAAAAAATGATTTCTGGAACAAAGTACTGGATGTTATAGGCTCTTTTGAAAGAGCACGCACTTTTGAACCAAACTGCATCAATAACTCAAAATCGAGAAAAAAAAGGCATATGGGACATTTATGCGATCAGGGGCAGTAAAGCCCTATGTAAATTTTTATGTACAACGGTAAAAAACACGATCAAAAACCATTTCTGATCACTTTTTTTCATTTTAATGCAAAAAAAATAATGACAAGACAACATTTTTTTGATGGATCAACTAAGGTCCCCTAGGAACGAGCTGTCAAGTAGAAACTTTTCTGTCAAGAAGGACCGCGAGGTTAATTTTCCAAAGTTGATTTAAATATCCATTTTAAACTCTTTGTGGTCGTACAAAGGGTCATTGTACCCAGAAAAATAAGCTTTATCGCTGTTAACAATAATATCAGCAATCTATGCTTCATTTTTGGACCCAATTCCATTTCGCATAACAATATTTGTCTTCAATCAAGTAAATCAGGCTTTTGATTCTCTTTAAGAGAAAATTTCTAGAGTTTTTTTCAATATGTCCTATAAACATATGAAAGACAATAGTTTATAGGTCCTTTTCAAAAATAACTCTGGATTTATAAATGCTTCAAGCTTTGTTATAATTTCCAGGAGTTCCTACAGGTTGCTACAAAAATCTTTTCCTAACTAGAAAGTTTTATTCGAGCATTGTAGAGCTTTATAAAGTATTTATAAGGTACACCCAAAATTCCGAGATGAGAGAATCGTTCCCTCAAAATTTATTGAGGGCTCAGCGCCAAAATCGAGAGAATAGTGCTACCAACGCACACCACCATAACATATGAGTTCATTCGTTAATTGAAACAATAAATCTCCAACAAGTGCCATACATTGACATCTGACCACTCCTTGTTCACCAAGCTGTGGTGGCCGAGGCAGTTAAGTCATTGAGTTAGTGTGTCAAAGGTCTCTGGTTCGATTCCCGTAGTCGACACTTTTGGTTTTTTGTTTTGACGGATGAACTTTTTTTGCAAATGAACCTCGATAGAATAATTCTCTCGCCAATTTCGAGCTGTGTTCTCGGTGTCCGTGGGTGGTACCACTATTCTATCGACTCGAGGCCATTATTCTCTCGGACAAGCGCTGCCCAGTTTTGGGTGTACACAATCAAATTATAATGTCTTATGATACTCTTAATTTTTGCTCTGGCTAACCTCCTAAAGTGGTCCCCCCCTGGCATACTTTATGGATGACGTCTAAGCGCCTAAAACAAAGTGTGTAAGCGAGATGGTACCACTGCTTTTTTAAAATGTGTTTTTTTTGCTTGATGTATTTATTTAACTAGTGTACTTTTTCCCAAAGATTTTACCTCATTGAATTTTGTTTTTATGTAGAAAACTTAAAAAAAAATGATTAAAAATAAGCCAGCTCAAAGCTGTAGAAAAATATGTTTAACACTCTGTTATTTTCCGGTGCCAGTCTTATCGATTTTTATTAGCAATTTCCAGGGCAACAAGAACTCTGTTGATTTTACTGACTTTGTTGAGTTATTTCTATTCTTTAAGGTTTGATGCAGATTTAAATTCCAGCTGAAAAATATCGTTTTCCTTAAGCAAATATAGAGCCAATGCGACGTTTTTAACGATACTATAAACCGGAAACACAAACAGTTAAGGCAACAGAAGTGCAACGTGGCTGATTGATCGGTAAATTAAAAATTATGGTGAAAATGTGTTACTTTTTTTTTTTTTTTGCTGTAACTATGAAACAAGTACTTAAAATGTAGGAGGAAACACAACATTAGGATTTCAAAAAAGATGTTCAAAAACAAATCGCCCGATAGAATATCTTTTTACATCGTGTCATTGAAATGTCATTGATAAGTTGTGGGTATGATTACGACAGTGCATAAGAATTTGTGGCCTCCTAGATTATAACAGTTAATGCAAACGTCGTTACCATGGTAACCAACGTCATTGCCTATTTGGGGCAAGTGTTCAAATAAGAATGAGCTGATTTGTGAGTGTCCAGAAATCGAAAACTTTGCATTTAAATTGCTCCATTTTACAACAAGTGTAGTAGCTATTCAAAAATGGATAATTTATTTTCATTAATTGTACAAAGTATTAAAAGCCAAGTGTCCAGTAATAGAAATTTTAAAACATTCATATTCCTGAGTAAACTCCTAATGCTGTTGAAAAAATCGATGATCTAGTTTAAAAGGGAAACTAGACAGATAGTGTTCTAAATTCATTTCTTCGGACAGCAACGGTTTGTCAATTGATTTTTAGTTAAATTTTCTACAATTTTCGTAGTGTAACGAACACCTGCGACTAATTATTACAAGAGCTTGTTAACTTGTCCTTATTCCACTGTGAATAGCCACGTGGTTTTATAAATTACATGCCTCATCAAAACATTCAACTGGTGCGGGTACAATTTAAATTCAATCAGAAAGTAACACTTGTGCCAAATGCTGCGCATCTAATCCAGCGGCAACAGTCCACCCCTCCCGGCATTGTGCAGCCGACTCGACAAATTCCTTAGTGCTTGCGGTGTTCTGCACGTGTTCGTTGAAGTCACCCCCTTTCGGGTGGGATAAATTAAATAGACACTCATCACTCGTGAGGAGGGTGTGAAATCTATGTTTATATTGATATCTTGTTGTACTGCCCACCATTGAAAAAACGGCTAATATCCACTTTTGGCAAAAACGAGATATTAGCACCAGGTGGTAGAGGACGTTCCAACGCATCTCCTGGAACTTGAATTTTACTGAAATAGTGTCTAGACTTGGCTGCCGATGCGAAAAACCAAACGGCTAATATGCCACTCTTATGGGAAATTACCTTGACGGAGATTTTGTGTCAAACACTAAAACGCGTTTTTCTCGGAATACTTAATCAAGTATATAATAGCCGAATTTTCAATTATGGGCAGTGTACTACTCGGTAATGAAATAAAAGATTACTTTTTGTTTAACAAAGATATTTTGCAGATTAGTTTAGTTCGCTCAAAATGGAAATCATTTAGTGGCTCTTAAGACAATGTTGTTTTCAGTTAAATAATCTGAATTTAAAAAAAAATATTGCATTTGATCAAAAAATATGTTGCTGTCGATGGCACATTTTGTCCAAACACAAATAAACTCGCACTGATCCCGGGATTAATAATGGAAAATGATTTCGGTGGAATAAACTGTGATAAATTGTTCCCTTGATACTCTCCGCAAACACCCCTTGCTCTATTTAAACACATGTACCTACCCATAGCTACGGTCTGTCCAGCCAAACTAATTCGGCATCATTCAAGCAGCTCGGAGAGTTAAAAGGGGCGTAATTGACATTGAAGAAGATTTGGACATGTTTTTGCGGCGGTATGTTAAAATATGCGAGCCTCGTGAGGGTGGGTGGCAAAATGACAATATGCTTATTCTTTTGTTCAGTTAGAACACGTGTTGATTCAGGTGGCTGGTAAACAAGGGATTTTTTTTTTTGATGATTATAATTTTCTTTCTTTTTTTACTGCTTTGCATGTGTGACTTTGCTTAAATTCTGAATAGTCTTCAAAGATTTAGAATCACTTTGTCTTCTTCGGTGAAGATTTTGGGAACTTCTGCGTCAACTAGCTGTTTCGAAATTGTGGGATAACCGCTAGATATTTTTTTAAATTAATGTTTATTCAGTTTTCTCAGTTCATGTACATTCAATCAGTTTAAATATTATTGAGTGTCCAATCACAATCGGTAACTTTTCACAAAAAAAATAAAAACAATGGAGAATGGGGAAATTTTTATGGGAGCTGTTCCAAGGATGTACACGAACGGGAGAGACTTTATTCGAAATATCTCGCCGAGACATGAAAAAAGTCTTCTGGACGAACTCTCTAAACCCCGGAGTTCAAAAGTTACAAGCTGTTCTGCCCATGTTCGCATAAATGTCCCATATGCAAAAACAGTAAGCTGAGAAAAACGCATTTGAAGTTTGTCCCCCGCATAAGGCTACGTGTTATGTTTTCACAAAAAACTGGATTTACTCCTGATTTCTAGAACAAAGTACTGGATGCTATAGGCTCTTTTGAAAGAGCACACGATTTTGAACCAAACCGCATTAATAACTCAAAAGTTATGAAAATGCATATGGGACATTTATGCGATCATGGGCTGTGTTGAAGTTTTAGTATTTTGGGTTAAAATGTACAAAAAAAACGTATTTTTGCTATTTCTAAAATCACTCTTAAAATCCTTATTTTATTATGGATTTCAATCATCTTGACTTCATTCGACGCGTATCAACAAAAACTATAAGTTCTGATATGTTTTAGCATGATTGGAACATAACTTCTCTTGTCTTCATACGTTTGAGCCGTTTGTGCAAGAGACTTACCATAGAAACGAGTAGAATTCAAGGGTCATCCTAGGACTCCCTGCAGTTATGATCTGTGGGTCTACTACCGTAACTAGCAAGATGTCTAGTTGTTTTGACCACTGATCATACCCGCATAGCTTCAGTCAGTATGGTAGACTGCTTTTTAATGTGTTGCGATATCTTGGGTCATCCCAGGACTTACTGGAGTTAACAGCCACTTATCATAACTCCAGGGAGTCCTTAGGTGATCCAAGACAGCCCAAGTCATTAACAAAGTAGTCTACCATACTCACTGAAGCTATACGGTTATTATCTGTGGTAAAAAATCACTGACCTCTTGTTTGTTACGGCGGTAGACCCACCGGTCTTAACTCCAAGAAGTTCTTGGATGACCCAGAACATCTCAATAAGTTGTTACAACAATGCACTGTAGCCTTCCATACTAACTGAAGCAGTCTGGGTAGGATCCGTATTAGGATGTAACAAAATTGATTTTTGGCGGGCATTCAAGGGTTTGTTCCGGTGGGCAAATCCCAAATATGAGCTCGATTGGACGTAACAGGAGCTGGCGCTCCGCCCTTCAATTTTAAATGGGATTTAACCCGTAAAAATACTTTTTTTCCAAAATGTCTATTTTTGAGGCACTTTGGCCACCAATGCGTTTACCAAAAACATCACAAGCGTGTAGGCCAGATCCTTGCGCATCTTTTGGTATATATAACATTTATGTTTGGAGCTCCCTAGAGCTTGGTACAGACCTTCAAAGTTTGGCATTTTTTCAAAAAATCGGCCCCGGCAAAAAAGATATGCGTCGCACCTCGCGACGCCCGAGACGCCATTTATTTGGGATTTGGGCTCAGTATGCCCACCGGAACAAACCCCTGAATGCCCGCCAAAAAGTCAATTTTGTTTCACTCTAATCCGTATTCAAAATCTTCAAGTTTCTACTCGTTTCTATGGTAAGCCTCTTGCATAACCGGTTCAAACGTATGAAGACAAGAGAAATCATTTTTCAATCATGCTAAAACATATCAGAACTTATAGTTTTTGTTGATACGCGTCGAATGAAGTTAAGATGATCGAAATCCATAATAAAATAAGGATTTTATGAGTGATTTTAGAAATACGATTTTCTTGTGCATTTTAACCCAAAATACTCAAACTTCAACAACTTGTAACTTTTGAACCCCAGGGTTTAGAGAGTTCGTCCAGAAGACTTTGTTTCATGTCTCGGCGAGATCTTTCGAATAAAGTTTCTCCCGTTCGTGTACATCTTGTGTACATCCTTGGACCAAATCCGCCCATTCTTCTTTTATTTAATGAATCAACCGCTTACGGCTAACTTCATAAGTTTTTGTTTTTTTTTTTTCCTTTTGACATTTTAATAGATTTTTTACTGCTGAGCAATTCTCTCCAATTTCCGGAAATGGATTTTATTTGTGTTTTTTTTATTTGACTCAACCTATTAGGGGCCTTCACTATGATCAAAGAAACATTTTTTTTTGTCATTGATACACCCATAACGTAAGCGGATGACTCTGGGTTCGATTCCCATCTGCTCCAACCTTCCATCGGATGAGGAAGTAAAATGTCGGTCCCGGCCTTGGTTTTTTTTTTAATCTTTGTCCTCTACCCTAACTGGCTCAATCGGCGTTGCCATCACGGAGCCGTGCGTCTATTTATAAATCCGAGATCTATTGTTCTTCGTCTTGATGGATGTTCATGATCTCCTGGGGGTCTTGTTGGAAGAGTCTTCCTTCCTTCCTTCACGCGTTGCGGTGTGGTGGTTGGTCATCTTCCCGTCCATTCCCCACTCACCCACCGCTAGTTGTTTTAGTGGGGGGAGTGGCATGTGTGTGTGTGGTAATTAATTACCGTGTATCTGATGCTTCCAGAGGGAGCAGGGGGTTCAAGTTGCCACCGAAAAATCGGTGGCGAGGTGACCGGGCGGGATTCGATCCCTGATCGTCTGCTTGAAAGGCAGATCGCTTAACCATTCGGCTAAGTACCCAGATTGCCGGCCTTGGTTGTTAGGCCGTTAAGTCATTCCAGGTGTAGGAGTCGTCTCCATGCCATAAGTACAAACAACACACCAAACCAAACCTATTCCGGTGGAATCGCTGGCGACGGTTGGACTCGCAATCCAAAGGTCGTCAGTTCAAACAATGGGGTGGAAGGTTCCTTGGAGTAGAAAGAGGTTTGGGTGCTCTCCCCATTCAAGCCTACGGTTCGAGCAGAAACTTGCAATAGAGACCAGAAAAGACCCGGGGGTCGTTAATGTGGATGGTTTGATTTTTTTGACACCCATACAAGTTTCCATACAATTTTGGTAGCTGTCCATCTAAAATAACGTAAAGATTCAAATTTTTTTATCGTTTTAGTGTTACACCTCTTGTAATTTCCTAATAACAAAAACAATTTAAATAACATCGAAAATCTTTCAACGTAGATTTGTTCTTAGATAGTTTACTAACATTTTCCCAAAATATGAGGAATTTTGATTAACACTACATTTAATGCCAATAGTTTGAAAATTGACCCAATCTCACCCCTTAGAGGGGGTGACATAGGGTCAAATGAAACTAAAATGATGCTCAAATACAACGATATGGTAAAAACAAGTCATCCAACAGTGTTTCTTGTTCGAATGAATCGTATTGACATGCTACAATGTTTGAAGTGGAGATTCTCAAACATTTGGGTAGTTTTCGAGCAATTCCAACAAAAATATTAGAAAAATGATTTTTCAAGAGGTCATTTTTGGCCAAAAACGTACCACAAATTTGGACAGCTGCCAAAATAACAGGATTTGTTCTAGGAACGAGATTTTTTTCAGCGAAGTCATCTTTAGATGTCCCCTACACAACCCTTTTAGCAGAATTCAGTTTCATTGAGAAGAATCTGAGAAATGGTAAAATCCGTAAAATAATCACTTTGACCCAATCTCACCCCCCAGACCCAATGTCACCCCCACTGACGGTATCAGAAAAAATGCCGATTTTGAAATTAACTTATTTTTTTTAATCAGTATATCTGTTTTTGGGGACAAATCCCCAACTTTTGAACCATAGAGAAATATGGGCAAACATTTTGCAGCCGAGTTTTTTTGTTTTTTTTTTTTTTTTGGAACCTTACCTAAAATATATTTTTGACTACAGTCTTTATGTTAAATCGAATTTGCAGTCGAAAGAATAAGTGCACCGTTTTCGAGATATGGTCAATTAAAGTTCGATTTTAACAAAAAAAATGCTGTTTTCGGATTACAAATTTTCTGAGATAAAGGTAGAGATTCAATACAACAAAATGGTACTTAATTAAAATATATAACTGAGTCCGCTTGGTTTAACTTTTACTTCATTAGAATTTCCAAAATTAGAGTAATAATAACAATAAACTAATACAAAGAATACATTTTAAATCTCAGGCCTCCTAACTGGTGAAACTTACCAGCATTATGGATACTGCATATTCAGCCGAAATAATTAACAAATTCAGCAACATGAATCTGCAAAACAAGCCAAGGAACGCCCCACAATATGGAATGCTCACACCAGAACAGATATCCGATGCGCACAAGCCTCTGGACATCCGACCACAGTCTTCGTTCATTCCTGCGATTTGTAATTTTCAAACTGCTAGGAAAATGGCCCAGGAAAACTTAGAGCATCAACCATTGCCAGATGCGGTTATGGACATTGCATTTCGGAAGGCTCAGGTAGCGGGTTCGGCAAATCCTGGGATCGCACTGGAAGTGGGTCCGTACGCGACCGGTGAGTTTGATTTTTAAAGAGGCTTGATAAAATTAATTGACTTAAACACTTTCAAGGCGTTGGGAGCAAAAACTACAAAGCAGGTCCAACAAAGTGTACAAAATACAGAGTTTATCGACCAAAAACATGTGGAGTTATTCCAAAACCTTTGAGCGCGTCCGGCATTAAGGAAATTGTACCCGAATTCAAGAAACGGTCAAAGGTCGGCGCGATGGATCTTGCTATTGGGTGGGATTATCGAACAAAGCAAGAGCCTCGCCGGGCACTCTATATGGACGGTTCAAAGGCTTCGGTAGCACCACCAATATTCGAGGTAATTTTTTTCTTGAATTATGTTCTATGTTTCCTCATCATTTATCATCTCGAACAAACAGGTGGTCGAAGCGCCGAAAGAGCTTAATTTGCCCAACGGTAAGTATTTATTTGAAATATTGTTGTTAACTAAAACCCTCTTTTTGATGCAGTTGTACACTCCGGTGGAGTATTTTCAAACACGCTGGGTGAGGAAGATTTCTTCGATCGGGATATTATCCGGCAGCACGATGAGTACACTAAAAATTACACGCTGGCTAATCGCTGCAAATGTAACAAAAATGATAAACCAAAAACACCAACTTCCGGAAACAAACAGGCCAAATCTCCACGGCCAGAGGCCCAAAGTGATGAGAATGTTGACAACGCTTTACCGGAAATGGCCGAGTTACCGGAGCTGGTTCCGCAACGCAGCAAGAGCACTCCGAACATGACTCAATTACTGGACCAAGAAGTTAACATGCCAAGCAGCAGACAACGGTCTCCGAATGAAAAGCAAAGGGACAACAAAATACCCCGCCTGTGTCACTCCAACCAGGACGACGAGTTTACCTATAAGGTCCAGCACGAGTTCCGGTGCGCGTTTAAGGCCGGCATACCGCAAAGTAATTCGTCCGGAACAGTTGCTAGCTTTGACAGTGGCATTGGGAACTGTTTACCAAAAAATGAACCCAAGAAGCTTACGGTCCCCAGACCAAGGGATCCGTACACTAAAAAGAATTATATAATAAACACGCTGGCCCCTCCCTTTGCTTTTTGGAAAAAGGGCTCTGGATATCCAGACTATTGGCGTTTAGTGAGTGGTGAGTTTCGTTACTCGTTTAGTGTGATAGTCAATTTAATAATACATACGTATATTTTTAGTTTATCAACATGCTTATAAACCAGCGGATAAAAGGAAGTACCCGTTGATAAAGACGGTTTATCAATAGTATACAAACTTTAGTGAACTTGATGAACTGGATTACATTGATGGTTTCAAAAATTTCAACTTCCTTTCAACAGTCATGTAATTAGCGAAAATAAATGTTTGATTCAAAAATGCGGTTAAGGCTACCAACTCTTTCTGAGCAAAAATCCGTATACTTTACCGACATGACACCATGGTATAACAAAAAATGTCAAGGAATTATTTAGATAATTTTGGAATTTGGGAATTAGACCTATTTTTGTTAAACGTTTAAAAGTTTACGAAATATCAAGTTTTTTCTAGAATTTTTATTGGAAAGGTCCTATAAATACAAGCACATCACAAGGTTTTCACAAGCTTTAGAAAGCCTTTTGATCTTTTATTTGATAAATATGTTTAGTAAGGAATTTGAAAAGAACAATTATTGACAATCAAGTTTGAACTGAGGAAAACCCCAAACTGACAGTTAAATAAAAATATCAAATTAGCAAAAGCTTTGACCCAATCAAAAAAGCAATGGATTTTTTAAAAAGTTGTTAAAATTCCGTACAAATCCGTACTATGCGAAAAATTCCGTACAAAAATTCCGGCCTGTTTAAAATCCCATCTGCTGCAACCTTCCATCGGATGAGGAAGTAAAATGTCGGTCCCGGCCTTGGTTGTTAGGCCGTTAAGTCATTCCAGGTGTAGGAGTCGTCTCCATGCCATAAGTACAAACAACACACCAAACCAAGCCTACTCCGGTGGAATCGCTGGCGGCGGTTGGACTCACAATCCAAAGGTCGTCAGTTCAAACACTGGGGTGGAAGGTTCCTCGGAGTAAAAAGAGGTTTGGGTGCTCTCCCCATTCAAGCCTTCGGACTCCTAGGTTCGAGCAGAAACTTGCAATAGAGGCCACAAAAGACCCGGGGGTCGTTAATGTGGATGGTTTGATTTTTGAAAATCCGCGGAGAGGGTTGAAAATCCGTACGGTAAGGAAAAAATCCGTACAGTTGGTAGCCTTAGGTATAATGGAAAAAAACTAACCGAGCTCATATTTGGGCTATTGTCCCAGTAAATTCATACAAATTCATCCCTGTTATGGACGGTGAAAATTGCAAATTTGCATCACTACTATAAAATACAAATTTCAACCATACAAATTTGTGCCGGAAATGTTCCGAATCGCCTCTGTTACTGCTTGCAAACGCCCATAAGGATCCGCATTCTTGAACCAATATTCAATATAGTTACTAACAGTACTTGTTCGGTAACTGGCCGTTGTCTTCTAGACTGCTTTTTATCAAGGCGATCGATAACCAGTTAAGGTCGTAAATGGTAACATGAATATTTTATGTATTAAACTGCCTTACCCAAAGCGTTATCAGCCACAGATAGTACTCCAGATGTCCCCTACAAGCTCCAGGTCGAATCAAGTTGATATCTTGAGTTTTTTTTTTTTTTGAAAAGGTCCAATAAGCTATTGTCTTCCATATGTTTATAGGACCTATTCAAAAAAAAAACTCTGGATATGATGATGGAACACTTTTTTATTTTAGTTTGAAAATTGTGTTATTGTTTCATTAAAATGCCAATACCTTGCTTTATATTTAACCAATTGGGATGCTCCACCCTGCATTTTGTTGGGTTTTTCAAGAGTTTCAAGTTACAGCCTTTTTAAGATTTTTGACGTTTTTGATCCATTGTAACCTTTCTCAATGTTCCATCTGGTATAAACGAAAAAAACACGGTAAATTTGAACAACTGAAACATTAAATCCCTTTCCCATTCCTTTCCATTAGCTGGTATGGAGCCCTTCATGAGATAATATTAAATTTAAAATAAAAACCTATATCTGGCTATAAATATTAATAAACGATAAGTTGATCCACCCTATCCTAACCCAAATGCCAGCTAGAAATACCCCCCAACCTTACTCCTCCAATTATGCCCGCTCGACCAAAACGTCACCGTGACAGACGTCGCTTTGGGTGGAAAAAGCACGTGACGACGGCCACGCCGACGAGGAGGAGGCCGCGGAGTATATAAGCGCCGTCGTGCGAATTGAGCGCTCTCTTTTTGGTAATCAATCGTCACACGCTTCTCGACTTTTGACTAACCTGAGTTTTATTTTAACCTCGGCTAGGTAATCTTTTAAACGTACATAGCGCGGCAAGTGTTTCGGAATCTCCCGGGTGTACGTATCACCCCGTACGCGATTAAAAGTGACTCCAGGTTTGCGGTCGGAGTTCTGAGTCCCCAAACGGTTTGAAGCCCCGAATTCTGCTTTCGAACCACGTGGGCCGAGGACGTGATCATCGCAGGGCCCAGCTATCGACGCCATCCAGCATCGGGTCCCCAACAGCCAAGTTCCGCAGCCGACTCGTTACTCCACCCAGCAGAGTGCACCAAAACGACGAACGTCCGTGAATGTGCACGTTTCCTGGAGGATCGTTCGGTGTGTGCCGCCGCTAGGCTTCCGTTCCGTCGTCGTGGGAAATCCCATTGTTACCCTCGGTATTACCCTCACACGTTTCCCCGTCGGCTGGAGGACATCCGGTCGGGCCGAGGGTCCGTCGTCATTAAGGGCGTAAACTTGCCCTCCACCAACGAGTCCGTAGGAGAACAACGCCACGTTCTCCGAGTCAGTGGACGCAGCTGACCGGATCAAGGACTGTGGACAGTCCGTAGGGCTGCACCGTTCCGGATCAACGTGGTGAGTCTGTAGGGCCAGCCAACACCCCGAGTAAGTGGACGCCACCGGCAGCTGTCTCAACACGTGGGCTGGGACGTGACTGAACGTCGCCCAGGATCGCCACCACGTGTACCAAAGTCCTCACCCGGTCGGGTTGGAGGCCAAGCGGGCCCTTGACGCCGTTGCGGCTGACGAGGAGGTCGAGCATGTAAAGTTGGGTGAGATTCCCCCTCCTCTCTACTCTTTAAAATGTTTAAATATAAATCCCATTTAGTACCACTTAATTCTCTATATTTCTCTAACTTCGGTTAGTATGACCCTGAGTAACCTTTAAGTAGTTTCACTGGCGCCCAACGTTAAATAAATACCATAAAAAGTACCAATTTTGAGCCGAAATTTGGCACCTTTTTGGAAGCTCCGGAGAAATTGAAAACTCCCAAATTTTCAATAGATAATTGTATTATATATTGTGTGTTTGATTGAACAGTCATTTTTTCTGAAGATTATTTCAGGTGATGATATTGTGTCATTAATTATCCTTCTCCATTAAGTTAATTTGATCTTTCATGTTATTTTACTCATTTAAATTCACAGAAATTCTTATTATTATCCCTAGCTTGATATAGTGAGCTATATTTTCCTCTTGAATATACCTTTAATTATAATTTGTATATATTCTTAGTTTTTAGTTTTATTAAAAGTACACTTTCTGGAAATATAATAACATTTAGAAATGTCTAATGGAACGCAGGGTTTAAATTCTAATTTTGAAAAAGCTTGTGAATTTATTTTGGAACATTACACGGAGATAAAAAGTGATCTGTTAGCGGCGGAAGAATTATGTTTTGAATTGCAAATTCGAGCAATCGTGATCAATGATGATCCAACTTACGTTCGCAGGAAAAGAATTTTGCGAGATCAATTGAAATTAGAAAAGCAAAGTGGAAGTCAGATAGTACCAGATTCTTCGAATCTACCAGTGGATGAAGATAACGTTTGCTCGGAAAAACTTCAAGAAATTGAGAAACTTTTGGAACAGGGAGAAGTACCTCAAGTTCGTTCACGCTGTAAATCAAAACTTCTTCACTTAGGACATAAGTTAATCATACTTGTCAGGCACACCGAGCGAACGCTAGAAAGTCAAATACTTTTGAAAGTTTTGACACTCAAAATTTCTAAATTACTTGTCCATTACTTTTATGCTCCCCCGTCCTCTAACCCCGATCCAACTCCCGACCCAGATCCATCCGATTTGAACTCTTTGTTCGGACAAATGGATCAAAACGAAAATAATAATAATTCTTTGCAATCAAAGCTAAATCCGGTTCCCAAGGAAACTGTAGTTAGACTACGGTTGGAGGATGTTGAATGGATTCGTGACCTACAAACCAGATTAGTGGAGGTGGAAAAAGAACTGGCCGAGAGCAAAACGAATAAAGGTGATTCTTTTACACCAAATTTTGATAATTTCAACAGCAACACTAATGATAATTTTGGTCCAATTTTGTTTGCGAATCGAAACAAGTCGAATGGGAATTTCAATCCGAACTTTGACTCGAATTTCAATTCGAACTTCAACCCAAACTTGAATTCGAATTTCAATCCGAACTTTAACCCGAACTTCAATTCGAATTTTAATGCGAACTTCAATCCGTACTCCAATTCAAGCAATTTTCCCAACTGGTCAAAATTTAATGATTTTTATAACAACAGCAATTTAAATAGACCAATTCCCCCAAGCCCATTCAATTATAATCCTTTTAACAACCAGTCAGGTCCCTCATACAATAATTTTGGTAATTATTCGCATCAAGCAAACGTTCCGTTTGCCGGACATGCCTAACCCTTCACGACGGACCTTACCAGTCTCGAAGTGGAATATCGATAAATATGATGGTGAAGATCATGGAATGGGAATCAACGAATTCTTAAACGTGGTTGATACTATGGCAATGTCAGAACACGTGTCAGAAAGGAATTATTTGATTCAGCTGTACATTTGTTCACAGGTCCAGCATTAAAGTGGTACATGACCATGAGGTCGACTAACCGGCTATTCAACTGGCAGCACTTAACGTGGGAACTAAAGAGAGCATTTATGCATCCAGATTTAGACACAATGATAAGGATGAAAATTTATGGTCGGAAACAACAGAGAAATGAGTCATTTAAGGATTATTATCACGACATGGAACGGTTATTTCAAACCATGAATGTTCCTATGACGGAAAACGAAAAACTTCCGATTTTAGCTCAAAATATGAGAGTTGATTACAAAAGCAAATTAATTTTGTACAAATCCCTAACATAGATTTTTGTTAGCCGCTGGCCAGAGAATGGATGCGATAAATTCCTCCATCGCTAATAAAGTTTTCGGTAACGAAAAAGCGGTAAATGTTGTCACGGAAACGGGTGCTAAACCTAAAATAATAATAATAATATTCAAAATAGTTCTCAATGGCAACCATCCAATCCACCCCATGGTCCAAACTTTACCCAGAATCGTTCAGTTCCAAATAACAGTAGAACTCAAAACCTACCAGCTCAAACTAATGAGCGACGCCCTCAACAATCTTCCGTTCCTCCCCAAGAAAGCAACACCCCCAGGGCGTCTACCTCATGTCCCTTCGCACCTGGTACGTTAGAATATAGAATAGTAAACCATCGTCCACCCCTCGTAACCAATGCTACAATTGCGGACATTTGGTCACCAAATGGCCAACTGTCGTTAAAGAGTGTCTTATGCGAAAACTGCGGATTTCAAGGTTATCCTTCAAATAATTGTCCCTATTGCTTAAAAAACTCCATAACAGTGGACCAAAACCGCCGTCCACTGCCCCAAATTTAGAATTGCGTAAAATTGTAAATCTTCCACTTGAATTTTTCGAAATAGCATCCGACGACACCTATGTCGAAGATGATCCTGTCACTTGCACCATAATTTATCCTGTAACCAATGATAATAGACCCTATTCAGTAGTTAAAATATATGATTATAAGATTCAAGCTTTGTTAGATAGTGGAAGTAACTTAACTTTGCTTAAAGAATCTATTTATCAAAAATTGAAATCACGTGAATTGGGTCCTAAAATGAAGCTTAGATTGCTGATATTATTGTTTACAGCGATAAAGCTTATTTTTCTGAGTACAATGAACCTTTGTACGACCACAAAGAGTTTAAAATGGATTTTTAAATCAATTTTGAAAAATTAACCTCGCGGTCCTTCTTGACAGAAAAGTTCCTACTTGACAGCTCGTTCCAAGGGGACCATAGTTGATCAATCGAAAAAATGTTGTCTGGTCAAAAAAATTGTTTGCATTAAAATGAAAAAAAGTGATCAGAAATTGTTTTTAATCGTGTTATTTACCGTTGTACATAAAAATTGACATAGGGCTTTAGTACCCAATTACCTTCTCTTACCAATTCTGTATCGGTAAAAACTGCAAATGGCGATAATTTAGAAATCAAAGGCCAAGCTTATTTACCATTTAATTTTAACGGCATTGTTAAAATAGTGCCAACCTTGATTGTCCCTAAGCTAGCCATTGATTGCATTTGTGGAATGGACTTTTGGACAAAATTCAACATCCAGCCCACGATCAATGAATGCGGCATGCTTGAGGATCATCAAAGCGAACTCTACCGAAAATACATTTCCCTCCGTTCTGTTCTAACCGAAGAAGAAGAGCAAATAATAGAAGAAATCAAGCAACTTTTCATCCCTGCCCAACCAGGTCAACTAACTATTACTCCACTTACTTCTCATCGTATTGAAATCCAAGAGGAATGGAAAGGTAAACCACCGGTGCGTCAATTCCCCTATGTAATGTCTCCAAAAACATTGGGACTAGTTTCAAATGAATTACAACGTTTATTAGATACTGATATTATCGAACCCAGCAATTCTGATTGGTGTCTCAACTGTGTTCCGGTGGTTAAACCGAACAAGGTGAGGCTCTGTCTAGATGCGCGAAAAATTAACGAGCGGACGGTACGCGATGCTTACCCCCCCACCCTGGACGAATTCTGGGTCAATTACCCAAAGCAAAATATCTTTCAACCATTGACCTTTCTGAGGCATTTCTCCAGATACCACTCGAACTGTCATCCAGAAAATATACCGCCTTCAGTGTCCAGGGCAAGGGTCTGTTCCAGTACAAACGTATGCCATTCGGTCTAGTCAACAGTCCGGCCTCTTTGGCCAGGCTGATGGATCGGGTGCTTGGTCACGGTGTTCTGGAACCAAACGTCTTCGTGTACCTCGACGATATCGTCGTGGTCACGGAAACGTTTGAGCACCACGTACAACTGCTGCGAGAAATCGCCAACCGGTTGCACAAGGCCAACTTGAGCATAAATGTACAAAAATCCCAATTTGGGGTACCCGAGATTCCCTTCCTTGGCTACCTCCTTAGTTCCGAAGGTCTTAGAACCAACCCCGACAAAATTCGTCCAATCGTAGAATATGAACGACCCACAACGGTTACCAAACTGAGAAGATTTCTTGGTATGGCCAACTACTATAGGCGCTTCATTTTAGACTTTAGTGGTCTAACCGCCTCCTTAACTGATTTATTAAAAACTAAAACTAAGCATATAAAATGGAACGATGAAGCCGAGAAGTCCTTTTGTGCTAAAGGAACGACTCATAAGCGCTCCCATATTGGGAAGCCCAAATTTTGATTTAGAATTTACCATTCAAACCGACGCTAGCGACGTCGCCGTCGCCGGGGTCCTCACGCAGCAGCAGAAGGACGGCGAGAAGGTGATTAGCTACTTTTCCCAAGCTAACCACCGCTGAACGAAATTACCATGCAGCAGAAAAAGAAGCCCTGGCTGCGATTTTGTCAATCGAAGCATTTAGAGGGTACGTCGAAGGGTATCATTTCACCCTAATAACTGATTCATCTGCGCTTACTCACATACTTAAGACTAAGTGGAAGGTTGGTTCACGCTGTAGTCGTTGGAGTTTGGACCTACAGCAGCTCTGCATGACTGTCCTGCACCGGAAAGGCAAAGAAAATGTGGTCCCGGACGCACTGTCACGCAGTGTTGCAGTGGTTCACGACTCTCCAACCTCTACTTGGCATTCTACCATGAAGGAAAAAGTAATGAGTCAACCCGATGATTACGTAGACTTTAGAATCGAAAATGATAAATTATACAAATTTATAACCTCAAAGAGTGATCCATTTGACAGCAGATTTGAATGGAAAATTGTCCCGACACCTGACGAAATCCCTGAAATTCTACGCCAAAATCACGAGCAAAACTTTCATACCGGCTACGACAAAACTTTAGCAAAAATTCAGCAGCGTTTTTACTGGCCTAAAATGTCACAGGAAATTAAAAATCACATACGAAACTGTACAACATGCAAAGAAATCAAACCCCCTTTCGTACCTGTAACTCCTGAAATGGGGAAATCAAAGGTGGCATCTCATCCCTGGCAAATCATTTCAATCGACTTTGTCGGCCCCCTGCCGCGGAGTCGAAAAGGTAATCAACACATGTTGGTCATTGTCGATTACTTTTCAAAATGGGTTATGATTCATCCAGTGAGGAAACTGAGTAGCTCAGTCGTGTGTGGAGTCCTTAAAGATCAATGGTTCTTTCGGAACTCGGTCCCCGAAGTTATCATCAGCGACAACGGGAGCCTTTGTGGCGAAGGAGTTCAAGGAGCTCATTGATACTTTTGGAATCACACACTGGCTGACTTCTCGATATCATTCACAAGCTAATCCCGTAGAACGGGTTAATCGAACCATCAATACGGCTATCCGTTCTTACGTAAAACAGGATCAACGACTTTGGGACACAAAACTCCCCGAAATCGAACTAATGTTGAACACAACCACGCACTCCGCGACAGGATTTACGCCGTTTTTTATCACACACGGGCATGAATTGTCCGAACGTGGGTCAGATCATCAGCTGATGAGGCACAACGAAAGTCTAACTGAGGAAGAAAAAGAATCCCGTAGAAAGGAAATGTTTTCAAAATTGTATGACCTTGTACGTCAAAATTTAGAAAAAGCTAGTGAATCATCTCGTCACAACTACAATTTGCGTTCGCGGAAATTTGCCAAGTCATTCGCCGTGGGACAGTTAGTTTATCGGAAGAATATGAAGCAATCTAGCGCAATTGATCACTACAACTCGAAATATGGTCCACAATATCTCCCCTGCAGAATCAGAGCGACGAAAGGATCGTCGTCATATGAATTGGAAGATCTTGATGGAAAGAACTTAGGAATTTGGCCGGCTGTTCATCTCAAGCCTGGATAATCTCATTCACAACACCTTTGGATTTGTTGAGTTTTTTTATTTACCTAAAATAAAGAGCAAAATGATGCAATTTGTTAAGATAATTATTAATTTCACTTAGTTTAATTCTGCATCCTCGCGCCATGCAGAACATTGTTTTGATTTAGATTTATGTTTTCTTTCGCTCAAGTCAAATGGACAAAAGAAAGCTTTGACGTTTCATTTACGCCCGCAACCCAAGTGGCAAATTTAGATATATTACGTTACGATACCAACATTTCATAAGAGATTATCAGTGCTAAAGTTTTTCCTATTTATAGGGAGTAAAAAAATACTTAAATATGTAAACTAATGTCAATTGTAATCAACCCTTGATATACCACAAGGATAATAGACTAAGAATAATTGTTATCCTACGTGCGTCACTAGGAAAACAACTTTAAATAGGGCCCTAGAATAGTTTAAAATTACCTTGACTGCAGACAGGGTGAAACAAAATATAAATAATTATAAAACAACATAAATTTTGGCGGAATTCAAATTTAGCCAGTAGAATGCTTTTCCAAAAAGAGAAATATAGCTCGTTTCTTCACCTAGGATAAAATAATAATTTAAAGTAAGTTTACTTGGTCAGCAATCCTGACAGAAAATAAAATGAGTTGATAAGAATTTCTAAATGGTTGTGGGATCGACATCTTTATCTGATGAACCCTGTTCTTTTGAAGTTTGATTGTAAAATCGATACATAATGATCAATACAATTGTTCGCACAACTCGTCCAGACTGGAAAAAATCAAGTGATTTTTAGTCGGTCTAGGGGAGAAATGTAACCTTTCTCAATGTTCCATCTGGTATAAACGAAAAAATACGGTAAATTTGAACAACTGAAACATTAAATCCCTTTCCCATTCCTTTCCATTAGCTGGTATGGAGCCCTTCATGAGATAATATTAAATTTAAAATAAAAACCTATATCTGGCTATAAATATTAATAAACGATAAGTTGATCCACCCTATCCTAACCCAAATGCCAGCTAGAAATACCCCCCAACCTTACTCCTCCAATTATGCCCGCTCGACCAAAACGTCACCGTGACAGACGTCGCTTTGGGTGGAAAAAGCACGTGACGACGGCCACGCCGACGAGGAGGAGGCCGCGGAGTATATAAGCGCCGTCGTGCGAATTGAGCGCTCTCTTTTGGTAATCAATCGTCACACGCTTCTCGACTTTTGACTAACCTGAGTTTTATTTTAACCTCGGCTAGGTAATCTTTTAAACGTACATAGCGCGGCAAGTGTTTCGGAATCTCCCGGGTGTACGTATCACCCCGTACGCGATTAAAAGTGACTCCAGGTTTGCGGTCGGAGTTCTGAGTCCCCAAACGGTTTGAAGCCCCGAATTCTGCTTTCGAACCACGTGGGCCGAGGACGTGATCATCGCAGGGCCCAGCTATCGACGCCATCCAGCATCGGGTCCCCAACAGCCAAGTTCCGCAGCCGACTCGTTACTCCACCCAGCAGAGTGCACCAAAACGACGAACGTCCGTGAATTGTGCACGTTTCCTGGAGGATCGTTCGGTGTGTGTGCCGCCGCTAGGCTTCCGGTTCCGTCGTCGTGGGAAATCCCATTGTTACCCTCGGTATTACCCTCACACGTTTCCCCCGTCGGCTGGAGGACATCCGGTCGGGCCGAGGGTCCGTCGTCATTAAGGGCGTAAACTTGCCCTCCACCAACGAGCCCGTAGGAGAACAACGCCACGTTCTCCGAGTCAGTGGACGCAGCTGACCGGATCAAAGGACTGTGGACAGTCCGTAGGGCTGCACCGTTCCGGATCAACGTGGTGAGTCTGTAGGGGCCAGCCAACACCCCGAGTAAGTGGACGCCACCGGCAGCTGTCTCAACACGTGGGCTGGGACGTGACTGAACGTCGCCCAGGATCGCCACCACGTGTACCAAAGTCCTCACCCGGTCGGGTTGGAGGCCAAGCAGGCCCGCTTGACGCCGTTGCGGCTGACGAGGAGGTCGAGCATGTAAAGTTGGGTGAGATTCCCCCTCCTCTCTACTCTTTAAAATGTTTAAATATAAATCCCATTTAGTACCACTTAATTCTCTATATTTCTCTAACTTCGGTTAGTATGACCCTGAGAAACCTTTAAGTAGTTTCACCATAAAACCTTGTGTCCTGATTTACCCCACTTCCATTTGACCTCGAGTGCTTATACTTTGGCAAGATGCTAGTTTCATATGTACAAACAATCCCTGAAAATTTCAGTCGATGCGAGATGGGTATGCTTTGCTCGTGAAATAGCTCTTAAAGTTTACATGGAAATTATTATGGGATTATTGTGCTTTTCCTTCAACCGTTCCTACAGGTCTGGGGACAACATGGATTCACTCGTAACGAAGACAGGTGTGACAGGTGAACACATTTCAGAAGGAATTTGGGTTGTCTAGTGCGCATTGGATCGACATCTGGTGTCTCCAGAACCAACGATTCGCCCTTCAAAAGCATCGCATTCTCCTTAGTATGCTATGACGGCAAGATGAAAACCACGACGCCACATATTAGACGGTGAACACGTGTAGAGGCGTGTACTGCCCACCATTGAAAAAACGGCTAATATCCACTTTTGGCAAAACGAGATATAAGCACCAGGCGGTAGAGGATGTTCCAACGCATCTCCTGCAACTTGAATTGCACTGAAATAGTGTTTAGACTTGGCTGCCGATGCGAAAAACCAAACGGCTAATATGCCACTCTTATGGGAAATTGCCTTGACGGAGATTTTGTGACAAACACTAAAACGCGTTTTTCTCGGAATACTTGATTTGGCATAATAGCCGAATTTTCAATTATGGGCAGTGTAGAGGCATCGATTGCATTATTATCACAAAATCAACCCTTTTTTTTTTTTTGTTGAGCCTTATGACCACTGCGACCAATTAGAGGAAAATTGTGGTGTGACTCTTTTTTTGTAGCAAATCAGGTTAACCCAACACCATGGAACGATGAGAGGCAGCTCCTGTTTACTGCATGTTGTCCCAGTTAGGGTCGACTTGTTTTATAAAATCTATCACCCTACTAGTACGGAAATGGTTGATATTGGAGGGAAGTAAGATCCCTTTCCCAAAAAATAATATTCTAGTTTGAATTAGGGCACCACAATTACACAAAAGGTGCTCTGATGTTTCATTCTCAATATTACAAAATCTACAATTTGCGTTTGGAATTTTTCTCATATTAAATAAGTGGTATTTGCATGGGCAAACCAGTTATCACCCTTAAATTTTTTTATCTAGTTTTAATAGTTCCCGAGATAGTTTCCCACCTGGAAAGATAAATCTTTTTGCTTGTCTGGAAGTATCTGTAGAATTCCAGATTGAATTGATTGTTAATTGTTAATAGCTCCATTTTCAGGGAGCAATCTGGAACACCAAAGAAAGGTTCTGGGCCAATGAAGTCAGTTTCAGATCCTTTCCCTGCAAGGCTGTCCGCATTTTCGTTTCCTAAAATTCCACAATGCCCTGGAACCCAGTAAAGATTGACCGAGTTCTTTTGGGACAATTGCTTTAGTAATTTGATTCCTTCCCATACTAGTCTTGACTGGCAGGTATACCCTTTCAGAGCATTCAGTGCTGCCAAGCTGTCGGAAAAGATACAAATATTAGCTAATCTATTGCAGATTGCAGCGATTATTAGACAATCGTGCAACTTGTGGAAAGCTCTATACAAAAGTGCACACCAGAACTACAGCAGAAAAAAACTATCTAAGACACACGCCCTAGTTTGAAACTGTTCTAAAGTGTTCGAAAGTAACAAAGCTCAGTCGAGACACGCACCACTCTAGGCGAGCGAGGGGGAGAAGGGGTAAGATTTCAAGTGTGCAAATATTTGGTGTGCAGTTATGATTTGCAAGGGTGGAGAATTTGGTGCAAAGTGTGCAATATAATTGAAAAACTTGAAAAACTGTTGGAAATTGTCCCATTGGAACAGATGTCTTAATGCCTGGTCCAAACACTCCAGCTCCTGTTTTGTTATTCATTCTAGAACCATCCGTGTAAAACAGAATAGAGCCTGGACGAAGATTAGGCCCACCATTATCCCACTCGTACACACAAAGAAAAATTACTCTAAATTTAAAAAAATCGTTCGTTGGATTAAAAGTTCGCGTTGGTGAATATTCGTAGAAAGTCCAAACATTTCAATTTAAAAGTTGGAAAGTTTTTGATACTACCATGCATTGGAACAAAATCTTTGTATTGGTAAAAGTATTTTACTATTAATTGGAAAAGAAACCTTTTATGAAAAGAATACGCAACATTTCTAGCAAAACAATGTAAAACGGCCGTAGTGGGTTTGTAAACAAAGAGTGTATCCCTTTCTTGTCAAATGTAAACATTCTCTAGCGTGAGCAAGATACACTCTATGTTTACAAACCCACTACGGCCCTTTGGCATTGTTTTGCTAGATTTAACACAACAGGGCTAATTTCAGAAAAATGTGCTTGGTTTTCTACATTTATTTAAAAAAATTAAACAGTAAGTTAGAAAAAACATTTGCTACAACCTTCCATCGGATGAGGAAGTAAAATGTCGGTCCCAGCCTTGGTTGTTAGGCCGTTAAGTCATTCCAGGTGTAGGAGTCGTCTCCATGCCATAAGTACAAACAACACACCAAACCAAACCTATTCCGGTGGAATCGCTGGCGGCGGTTGGACTCGCAATCCGATGGTCGTCAGTTCAAACAGTTCGGCTCTATTGCCGAGCTTCCGTGGCCGTGAGGTTACGGGTTTCGCCTTGTAAGCGGAAGGTGATGGGTTCGATTCCTGTCTGGCTCGGCAAAGTCAGATCCCTTAAAAGAGTAATTCTACTCACTGGGAATACTGACCGGTAGGGGATGGGTTTCGACTAGCGGCGTGCTGGGTTTACAATCCAGAGGTCGTGAGTTCGATTCTCGTACCGGGATGATGAAGTTTTTAAAAAAAAAAACACTGGGGTGGAAGGTTCCTTGGAGTAGAAAGAGGTTTGGGTGCTCTCCCCATTCAAGCCTTCGGACTCCTAGGTTCGAGCAGAAACTTGCAATAAGGCTTTCTAGTCAGAAATTTACCAATACATTCAAAGTATGTTTACATGACAGCTGGACGTTTGTTTGCATCAGGTTTCCTATCTCTTTCTAGCAAAAAAATTTTGTCAGGCGACTCTTAGCTGGTTTTTTTTGACTGACTGCCCGATATGTCAGCCAACATACTTCGCAGGGCTGTGACAGCTGCAGCTCGATCATTGTTTGCATCAGGACACTGTGACGAGAAGTTCATCATTTTTGAGTTAAATTATATTTTTTTCACTGGGCCTAGAAAGCCATATAGAGACCACAACAGACCCGGGGGTCGTTAATGTGGATGGTTTGATTTTTTTTTATATTTGATTTTGCTTCTCCACTAGCTTCTGTTTCATACGGTACGCCACCGGTCACTTCCGAATACCCCAGGCTGGACAGTTCCGGATGGAGGCTTCGAAGCGCGACAGCAGTTTAACACGATGGTCACGTTTCCGGCCTCAATCAGGACAGTCTTGGAGGAGTTGGCCATTGATTCGGGAAGGATGGTCGACGTTTCCCGGCTGGAAAGTAAAGTGCCTGAACGGGGAGTTCCCGATGCTGGAAGTGCATCCGGAACATGGAGTTGATGAGGCCCTCGGAACGGAGTTCGATTTTGAGCACGTAATCCTACTTCGAGAATGACACAGATTTTTTTTGGCTCACTGTCCAGATTCATTCGGCTGTGGGCGGGAAATTGCTATAAGAGATGGAAAGTAAGTGAAGTGAGCCACTGCACACATTCTCAATACTCACCGGTGCTGTAAACCACCGGCACCGAGTGCAACATCTGCGCTGACCACCTCCAATTATTGCGCGTATTCCCGAAAAAGACACACGGCATACCAGCCTCGAAACGACGCGCCGCACTTTCGGCAAATGCGCGCTGTCAAATCCCATAGAGTTATCTACGTGCGCATGTATTGCGTGTACGTACACGAAAAAAGTGAGGTTAAATTTTGTACCAGCCAGCAAAACAAATGGTGTGTTAGTGGTTGTGAGATCGGGCTTAGATAGCTTTATACTATGCGTTTTGTTTTTATTGATCTTCTTCTTCGAATTGCATGCCATTGTTGCCGGGAATGTTTTTATTGGACCAAAAGTGCAGAAAATCGCTGGCAACAGTGTCTGCGGCACATTCTGAAATGCCGCGCGGCGTATACCTTCGAGGGAAACGGACAATATGTAGCTTTTCGTCGTCCTCCTCTTCGTCGGAGGCCCATCGTGAAAATAAACTTTCGCGAACTTGTCCAAAACCAGAAGTTAATTGACCTTCAATCCCGGGCCACCACCACCCAATACAACCGGTGCGAATCCACATTCCTACCTCTCATCCTACAAAAACAAACAAAATCAATCACAAACCCCGCTAAACACCCAAGCTTCGTTCTTACGCATTCCGGCCGTGGAACAGCTGCAGTTCCTGCAGGAAGCTGGTTTTGTCCTTTCCGAGCACTCGACCTCGTCCCGCTCCTGCACTACCCTCCTTCGAAGGCGTTCCGCTGCTGCTGTTTGGCTCACGAAGGTTTCCGCGTCCGAATCCTGGCTGCTGCCGCGGTCGGCTTTGCTTTGCGTCCTAGACTCACCAGCACCACCGGACCCACCAAAGTGTTTGTTTACATTTGCGACTAAGGCGTACACGGTTACACGAGAACGTCAAAATGAAAGAAATTTTACAGTCGAATTAAAAGTAAAAACTTTTAAATCAGTGAGCAATGAGATTTTCAAAAACTGTAGCATTAAATGTTTTCATTTTCAAAACAAGAAAAAGACTTTTAATGTAGCAAATTTTAACAACTTTTTAATTCAAAAGTAAGTTACTTTTGTCATTACCGTAATATTTTTTTGTGTGTAGCGACTTTTAGCGTCCACTGTGAACGGAATGTCATAGTTAGCCTTTGTCGGCATCCAGTCTACTATTGAGTTTAACGCCGGATTCAAGGTCAAGTTTTTAAGGACTTTTAGGTGCCCTGTCAAATCTTCATCATTCATGCTTAGCTCCAGTTATTGAAATGGTGGCTAATCTTTGCAGCTAAGCTAATTTATTTTGTGCAATTGTTTCTTCAACTTTTGGCCACCACACAAGTGACGCATACGTAATTCTTGTTCTAACTATCCAGGTTTTTAAGCGAAGATGGCGTTCGAATGGTGAACACCCGAAATGTCAAAATCGCGCAGTAGCACCAACATTAGAAAAAAAATATGGCTGTCATGTCATGGCACACTTGTTCCGTAATGTTGGTACCACTGCGTGATTTTGACATTTCGGGCGTTCACTATTCGAACGACATCTTCGCTTAAAAACCTCGATACATGTATTTATCCTATAAATCATTTTAGGGCGGAGACCCCACTTTTTTCCAAAAGTTTTTTTACTCAGCCATAGAGAATTAATTCCTTTGTTTAATATATTATTCAGGTGAGCATTCCAATTAAGTTTCCTATCTAAAGTAATACCAAGATATTTCACTTCGTTAGAATACTCAATGGTTGTCCCACGAATAGCAAGATTAGGTAGTGCTAGTGTCCTTCGTCTTGTGAACGGTATTATAACTGTTTTAGAGGGATTTATACCAAGACCCCCATTTTGAGATAAAAATTCAAGGCCGATTGCATTCGGTGGGTCTCGTGGCGCAGGGGTAGCGGCTTCGGCTGCCGATCCCGATGATGCTATGAGACGCGGGTTCGATTCCCGCCTTATCCACTGAGCTTCTATCGGATGGTGAAGTAAAACGTCGGTCCCGGTTTCTCCTGTCTCGTCAGAGGCGCTGGAGCAGAAATCCCACGTTAGAGGAAGGCCATGCCCCGGGGGGCGTAGTGCCAATAGTTTCGTTTTTTTTTTTTTTTGCATTCGGTTACAAATTTCGCTACCTATTTTTTCCCCGAACTATTATACAGATGTCATCCGCATAGCTGATCAGTTCAAAGCCGAGACTCGCCAACTTTTTCAGAAGATCGTCGACTACTAATGACCATAGCAGAGGTGATAGAACTCCACCTTGTGGACATCCCCTCCGTGGTCTGATTACCAATCGTTCTCCTCCAAGGTAGGCAGATATCTCCCTTTCAATAAGCATTGTTACAATCCATTTGATAATCCATGAGCCAAAGCCCCTTGATTCCATGGCGGAACGCATAGAGCTGTAAGATGCATTATCAAAAGCTCCTTCAATGTCTAGGAAAGCAGCCAGAGCTACTTCCTTGGCTTTGAGGGACTTCTCAATTTTAGAAACTAAACAGTTTAAAGCAGTTATAGTAGATTTACCACTTTGGTATGCAAATTGGCTATTACTAAGAGGAAATTTAATCATGAACGTTTTTTTTTACAAAATCATCAAGAATTAGAAGAGAGACTAATTGGACGGAAGAATTTGGGACTTGTTTTGTCCCTTTTCCCAACTTTTGGAATAAATATGACCCGTACCTCTCTCCAAGCTTTTGGGATATAGCTAAGAGCGATACTGGCTCGAAAAATGTCTGTTAATTTAGCATTGATAATATCTTTACCCTGCTGGAGAAGAGCAGGAAAGATGCCATCCATCCCTGCGGATTTAATTGGTTTGAAAGAGCTCACCGCCCAGTCAACCTTGGAACGAGTAAATATTTCACAGGCTTGATTATGGGCAAGTACAAACCAATCTTTTATCAGTCTTTCGCCCACGGCCTGATCTATACAACTTATTACCTTGGTCGAGCCAGGAAAGTGAGATTCCATCATTAAATTCAGAGTTTCGGATGCATTTTTTGTAAAACACCCATCTGCCTTTTTAAGATTTCCTAGACCGTTTGAATGATCTTTGGAAAGAGCTTTTTGTAATCTTGCGACTATTGGAGTTTCCTCGATTTTTTCACACGAACGTCTCCAGTCGTTGCATTTAGAACGTTTTATTTCTTAATTGTATTCAGTCAGGGCTTTTTTATATGAGTCCCAATCTCCAGATTTTTTTGCTCTGTTGAACAACCTTCTAGATTTTTTCCTTAACGCAGCTAATTTTTCATTCCACCAAGATACCTCACGATTTGAAGATCTGTGCTGGACTGGACAACTAGCGGAGTAAGAATTGGTTATAGCAATAATTAATTCAGACGAAGCCTTCTCCAACTGATCAACAGTACGGATTTCGGCTTCGGAATTGAAATCGTAGTCATTTAGAAGAAGTTTATAGGAGTCCCAATTGGTTTTCTTGGGATTTCTATAACTTCCAACTATCATTTCACCTGCATTGTATTCGAATTCAATTTGTTTATGGTCTGAGAGTGATATTTCATCAGAAACCTTCCAATTTATAACTCTTTCAGAAATAACTTCGCTGCAAAACGTGAGGTCAAGAACCTCCTGTCTTGTTGTTGTAACAAAAGTGGGATTATCACCATTGTTACAAATGTCAATATTGTTAGTTGTTATGTAATCGAGCAAATTATCACCTCTATTGTTAATGTTAGCGCTACCCCATACTGTGTGATGAGCATTAGCGTCACACCCAACAATAAATTGTTTTTTTTTTTTGCAGTTACATTGTTACATCAGCTGGAGGGGCCTCCTCGGTGTCTCCGGGGAAGAACGCAGATGCAATACACACCCAGGTACTTTATCTGACCGTAGGGACCTCCATTTGAATTGCAACAATGTCTCTTGAAATAAATTCGGTTATTGGAATAAAATTTGTATCATTTTTTAATTTCATAGCTGCTCTAGGGTTGGGAGAACTATTATCATATAATAGTTTACCCATTTGAGCTGAAATTCCTTTAATTTTACCCTTATTTATCCAGGGTTCTTGAATGAGCCCTACGTCAATATTATTTGTACTAAACCTTCTGCTAAGAACGGCTGACGCTCCTTTGGCATGATGAAGATTAATTTGAATAAATCGTTTCATTGTTGAATTTTTTCACCTTTTTTCGGGAAGGTGGTCTCCCTTTATTATTTGATTTATTATTATTTCAAGTCTGTAAGAACCGTCTTCAGAACCCTGTGCGATCAACGCCCTGGGGTTCGTCAGACAGTTCTTAATTCGATTAAATTGTTCATTGCTGGACTTTTCCACCTTCTATTTCGGGTTGGTGGTCTCCCTTATTTGTTTGATTTTTTATTTCAAGTCTGGAAGAACCATCTTCGGAACCCTGTGCGATCAACGCCCTGGGGTTCGTCGGACAGTCCTTGCCAGATAAATCAGTTAGTGAATTGTTTTTTTCACTGGTGTATCCATCAGAACAACCCTGTGCGCTCAACGCCCTGGGGTCCTTCCCGATGTCTACGACAGTTTGATTATTTTTCTTACCAGAAGATTCAGACGACTCGTTCTCCTGAGTCATCTCATCTCCTACCAGAGCCTCCGACGATAATCCTTCGTCAAAGTGATCCACTTCCATGTCCTCGTCCGAATCGTCATCTGCCGGATGGCTTCCGGTATCCGCCTGCTTCCTCCGGAACATGGTTTGCCCGAATTTATAGTTCACGACAAATTTCTGTTCCTCCAGCAGCTGCATCGATGCCGTGTCGACGGTGAAGGCCCACTCGACATGATCGTTTTTCCCCGAGCGACGCAGGATTCTCCAGGCCGACGTGTCGAGATTGTCATTTTGGCTTTCGAGATATCCCAGAATGGTGTCGTTCTCGTCGTTTTTGCTTCTGTAGAAGTATCCCCGAAGCACTTCTTTGCGAGGGATATCAGCCTCATCCACAGCAATGAGCACTGCATTTTCCCACGGAGAGATCGAGGACACACCCATTTTCACCCAGTTTGCTGTGCTATTTTCCTGGCATAATAGCATCACAAGTCCTGCCTTCGACATGCAGTACACGAACTTAGGTTTAAACTGCTCCTTTCGCTGCTCTAACACCTTCTTTAGCAGCACCTCTTTGACCGCATCTTGCTGTTCGGATACGACGCTGGGACAATGCCAAGCTTGATCCGACTGGCAATCTGCTGGTAGGTTGGGGCTGGAAGGATTTCTCTTCGAATTCTTTTGTTTGCACTCCCCTCTGCTGTCTCGCCGCTTTTCTTCTTCTCGACCTTCCCTCCACGAGCACCAGAGCCAGCGCCACCAGCACCACCATCAGCGCCCCCAGCTCCAGTACTAGCAGCACTAATACCTACCACAGCACCAGAACTAGCAGATCCTCCTTCGCCACTAGCACTGACACCTGCACCAGCAACAGTGCCAGCACCAGCATCTGAACTAGTACCGTCAGCACCGACATTCTTCTTCGTCTTATTATTCTTTTTCTTCTTATGGAGCTTGCCTTCACTGCCAGCAGAGCCGGATGGACCGGGCAAGCCTCCTGCTTCCTCTTCTTCCACTTCTTTGTTCTCAACATCTCCATTTGCTGATTTTTCATCCACCGTAACATCATTCATCACTACATCATCCTCTTCTTGCACCGATACGTTCGAACCCTAATCATTCACCTTCATCGTGGCTGCCGAACCCTCAGCGCAGACCTTTTTTGGGACCGGATTGGGGACAGTGCCACCGTTGGGTGAATTCAACGAAGTATTCCTTGACCGTTTTGGCGTCGAGGAAATAACCGAGGAACGAGCATCTTCTTTTTTCATGCCCCCCTCGATTCTATTCTCGATCTTATTCATCTTCCTCCTCTCCGAGCCAGCTAGCTTCGGCTTGACCATATCAGCCGACCCATCAGCAGCGACTCCCGCAGTCACAGTCTTCCTCCTCGTAGTCGAGGATCGATGACGAGCAGGAATCAATTTCCTCAAGCGATTTGCTTTGCAGACCATCCTCGAGAATTTCTTCTTGCTTCTCCATCTCGGATTGTTTTTAAGATATTCTCTTTCCTACTAGCACTACCACCGAGTTATCGCCGCACGCACACTAACGAGAGTGACTCACCGGCACTCACTCTCTCTGTTTGCCGCGGACTAACACTGCACGACCGGCACGTCCACACTACCACGCGGTGGTGGAAGTGGCACTTATACCACCAGGAAATAAGAATAATTTCGGCGCAAAATGAAAAGAACTGAATTTTTACAAAAAAAAGTTTGATGGCCAGATTACCACTAAATAGGGGAAATCTACCCTTTCCAATCAAACACCTATCTTCGTCATATGGAGAGTTTGATGCTCGATTAAAGCTCCAAAAATACTATTTGGGCTATAAACTTACCAGCAACAGCACCGCCTCGAGTAAGCACGCAAATGTATGCCACTTACTGGCCAAAAAGATCACATTTAATGCACTTTTGATCATAATTTGTATTTTGCGAGACCACTTCTCATCATTTTGTTGGCACACACAGTGACACACGAGAATCCCTCAAACGCTTAATGAATATCGCCAAAATTAACTTTTCACTTTCGCTTACTTTTTCACGGCGCTTAAGATATGAAATTGCTTCCAACTACCGGCAACATGTTCTTTTGACCGTTACTTAGTCACTCATTTGAAGAATAATCCCGAAAAATGTAATAAATTAGCAAGCGCCATCAAAAAAACAAACGCGCCAAGTCGTTTGACGTTTCAATTTTCAATTTGCATTCCACTCGAAGGCTGAAGAAAACCGAGCGAGAGACGAAGGCAAAAAAGAACAAAGGCTGGCCGTCCACACCACCAGCAGCACAGCCAGCGATGCCAGGAAACTTTCCCTATAAATGCCACTTTTCGTGAGTGTTCGTTTGAACTGTCAGCGCAAATGGCAACACTCGACAGAGTGTTGGAAGAAAAAAGAACTAAGCCGATATTAGAAAAATGGGCGTGGCCCAATGCATTCGCCTCGATTAGAATACCCTTGGGAATTTTTTTTTTGTTAAATGCTTGGTAAAGAAATAGAATAACTTTTAGTGAAAGTGAAAATAAACAGAAATGTTCACAAAAACTTGCTCTACTCGTTGGTGCACTTGGTTTTAGTAAAATTCAAGGGAGACTCTAGATTATCCAGCATCATTCAAACACGACCGCTTATTAGGATTAAAATGGGTAGATTTCCCCTAACCAAATTATTGGTCGCACTCCACTTTCTCCTCAAGCACCTTCTTTGGAACTTTAAATTGACCACACTTCCAGCGTAGGTAGGATCGACGTCGCTTAGACCCGAAAATCGATTTTATTTTTCCGAGACGCGGACGGCGATACCGACAGCCATTAGGTACTCAACTGGGGTCGCCATGCTGTTATTTAGAATAGTTGGAATTCTTACAGAAACATCGATAATTATAATTTCATTACTTTAAAGAATGTTTCTGAGCCATAACTTGAGTGAATGCTCTGCCACGTGTTCACCGTCTGATATGTGGGGTCGTGGTTTTCACCTTGCCGTCATAGCATAATAAGGACAATGCGATGCTTTTGAAGGGCGAATCGTTGATTCTGGAGACACCGGATGTCGATCCAATGCGCACCTTGGGGACAGAATGGACAACCCGAATTTCTTCTGGAATGTGTTCATTGGACCATCCCCTACTCACCTGTCTTTATTCCGAGCGAATCCATGTTGTCCCCAGACCTGTAGGAACGGTTGAAGGAAAGCACAAAAATCCCATAGTAATTTCCATGTAAATTTCAAACTGCTGAGTACAGGCCAATTCTCAACAAAATGGGCTGATATTTGGCATGAGAGTCCCTATGGGTATCCTCCTCGGTTTGCCGTAATCTGAGAACTTTTTTGTTTGGTTGAAACACCCTAATATATATTGCATCGATGGCCCCTTGCTATTGTCCAAGTAGCCCAGTTGCCGAAAGTACTGTAAATTAAAGTGAGTGCGACATGTTGTTTGCATTTTTCGTTAGATTCGTTTCATTGTGCTTGTGTTATATCACATGCTTGTCGCATCAAAGCAGCAGAGAAACGCTATGAACAATAATAAAAGTATATATTTTTGGTCAACTCAATTCTGGTCTGAAACTATTGATTTTGTATCACAGTAAAATACAGGAACATGGAGTCCAAGTCGTTGCAGTCGGCAAGTTTGAAGGACCTGACGTAGGAATCAACTAAATTTGTTATTAAAATCAGAGCCGCGTCGTTTTGGGGAGCTGAATTGGAAAAAGGTCATTTTACTCTATGGATTTCTTGTTTTTCTACTGCATTTTTATTCGGAATTGTTCAACATAATAAAGCGGCCCTTTTTAAAAGTCCTACGTATCAATAAAGCTAAGATAATTTTTCTCTTTCGATGCGCTCTCCGCAACATTGATGTGGTTGTGCAGGTTGTACTTTTCGCTCAAATTTTCATACTTTCGCAAAAAGTAATTGTTATGGTGCTCCTCCAGCACCGTTGTCACCAATTGTGACCACATTTTCTCGTTGAATCCTTCGTGCGCCTCGTTGGCCACATACTTTGGAGTCATAAAGATTCGCTGGCGTAGCTGCTCGACACTTGCCAACCGCTCAGCGTCCGTTGTTAGTAGAGAATCGTCTAAAAAGTGGGGTTTAGTTGTCTTTTAGAATATAATTTAAAGTAGATTTCTAGAGTAATATTTCAAAGCAACCTATGAGTCTTGGTTGTTTCATATGCAGATAGGATCTTTTGAAAAATTAATCTAGATTTATTCTTACCACTTAAATCGGGCAATGTCACCATGTTGAGTCTTTCACAGTCTTCTTCCGAACTGAAAATTTTCAATTTCGAGCCATTGAATAACTGCTTGTAGATATTTTCATATGCAGCAACTTCTTGGAAATTACTCTTCTTAGGTTCACATTTATTCTTTACAAACACCAGACGTGGACTCAGATGATGAGCGTTTTTCTGTTCCTTTTGTATCATCATCTCAGCACACAAGAGAAGCCTGTGTATTAACAAAAAAAATCGGTTTTTATGTTTAGCGATCAATGTTAAATTTACCTGATAAAATTTATATTGAAATCATCTTCCAACATCACTATCAACACGTGGCACGTATTGAGCAGCAGTAGTATTCTCCTCAAATCATCCATTTCTCCAATGATAAAGTCTTTTCTACCACGACTCGACATTACCGGAGCACTATCCAGCAATACAATGCGATCCGTGGTTATAAACATTCGAATTTCTGCGTTGTAAATACATCCTTAATAATTGTAATTCAGTTACAAACCAGTTCTATTAGGCACCTACCCTCATCCAGCTCTTTGGAGCCCTTTCGAGAGAAAATATCATTCGTCGGAAATACTCCACGACGCAGGGCCTGTTCGATGCTGTGCTTGCCACCCGTCGATGCCAGCAAATTCAAAACGGTAGACTTGCCTGAGTACTGCGTGCCAACTGCACCAATGACGAAAAAGTCACTGTTTGTATCGTGCAAATAATTGAAAGCATAAATATTCAGCACGTTATTAACGCTCAATAGGTTAACGGATTCAGTAATGGTATTGACGACTGCCACAGGATGTGCAACATCCTGCGTGGTCCTACTTCTTGGGTTCTTGGAGTCATCGCCTGGCTGAGGCTGTTGAGCATTACCCGCTTTGGTGGCAATCGTAATCGTCGGTTCAGGCTTTTTTTCGCAGTCTTTTTCTTTGGCTTTCATCAAAATTCTGGGAGCCACACACTGATTACTTTTTGAAGCTGTCATTTTGCCGTCATCATTTTTATACAGCGGTGTTTTCTGAAAATTTCCGATATCGTGTTAATTACTAGTTGGAGTTATGTTGATTTTTGTCGTCCCTCCGCAAAAATATTCAGAGTCCCGAATTCAATTTAAATTTTTTTTTTCGTGCGATGTACTTGCGATGTATTACAAAGTAGAACTAAAAATCAAGAGACAGTGGTAACTCTATGGTGTTACGCTCCATTCGCAATTCGCAATTTTCAGTGTAAGAACGGGCCTTGACCGATCTTATGCACCAGGTTCCCGACGAACACGCACTGCCCTTACACCTACATCTCACCCTTGCTCTGAGTCAGTACGAGCAACACGCTAGAACACGCTTTGAGTGTTCGTGCCAGGCATGCACACCTTCTTTTCCGGTTAGACGTCATGTTATAAGTATAGGAAAAGCGCGACAAAGGGGGTAGGGGGGGGGGGTAAATTTTGGCTGATTTTAGCGTGACGTACTTTATGGATGAAGCCTTAGGCATTTTAACTAGGCCGGGGGTAGTACATTGTGTTGGGTTTGATGTAATTATAAGCGCCTAACCATTTATAGTGTGTCTTTTTCTTCTGTCGCGGTGTTTTGTTACATATTTTCGGTCCTAAGAATGTTATTTTTTTTTCAAAAGACAATTGTAATATTAGTGTTAATCCTTTAATCATTCCCTAAATTAAGTAAGGGCTCGAACCTCACTTGTTTGAAGAAAAGGGTGAAGATTTAAAACAACAGACAGTAAAAGAGAATATACTTTATAAATAATCAAGAATCAATAATAAGAGAATGATGATTGTATTTTAAAGAATAAAAATTAAAAGCTTGATGTAGTAGATGTAAAATTAGATAGTATAGAGATAAAAAACAAGGTTAGATTATATTAATGATAATTTATAGGGCAGATAAAGAATTATTCAAATAAATAAATAAATAAAGAAGAAAATCAAAACAAAAGATTCGGCAAATGATAAATAGACTTGACATTACTAATACATTAAGAAAAAGTATATTTAAGGGGAAAAAACTTAGTTTGTTACAGCAGGCAATTGGTAAAAAAGAGTGAAAAAGCATTGAGAGACAAAAAAAACAAAAGTTAGTAAAATCAAAATCAAATGATGGATATTAAATAGAAGAATCAGTGAAGAAGTAAGAATCAGTAGAGCAAAATAAAAATAGGAAATAGCTGGTATCTGAGAATGAAAAGAAGAGAAACCCCATTCTGCGATGTTTCGAGTACACCCACAGGAGTTGACTCAACATACTTGGAATCAAAACAATACCGTCTACAATCACAAATTTCTTCTCTTTCCCACGTGGACCACGCCACGCCAATGTGGAGGTAAGGAAATAGGACACTTCGAGCCAAACATTTCATTAGGGCACAAAACCAAAAAGTAAACATTCGGGATTATTCCACTATTCCACTCCATAGTACACTCCCTACATGCCCTCCAAGAATCAGATTGATAGCAAACAATTTCCTATTGAAAAAATCAAAAAAACAAAAGGGCACATAACAATGTTCACTCCAAACCAGAAAAAGTTCAATTGTGCCCTTTTCTTTTTCGTTAGTTTTCGTGGTTAAGGAACTTTCTATGTTATAAAGTGAACTTTTCATACATTCTTAACACTAATTCTCTTCAAAACAAAGTTTGGTTAACGTTTCACCAAGGGTTTCTGCAGAAAAAAAACTTCGTCGAAATACAATATTGAATACGGCCCGCGGCTGCTGTTCAGTACACTTTTGAAGAATTTTAATGTTTCACATACCTTATCTGCTCCATTCGATCATAAAACTTCACCAATTATCAAAATTTCCACTGAATTCCTCATTATTTCTAACTAAACAAAAGGGCCCATAAACATCATTCAAAACAACAATCCGGTGACAGCGCTTTAGTGCCCTTTTAGTTCTCTTCGAAATTGCATTTAGAAAGGGCCCATTATGAACAGCAGTTGGAAAGCTAAAAGGGCCTAATAACGAGATTTTTTAAAATTATGAGTTTTATTGCGAAAATCAACATAAATTAAGAAGCAGTAAAGCAGAGTTGAGGATAATGGTGTGTTTTATCGAATCATCAGTAAAAATACCATCAGTCATGCTTATTTTTTAAATAGGAATGGAGTACCCGACGCGATTGGTAGTGAGCAATGTATTTCTTATGGAGCGAACTGTCAAACTACCAGTCGAATCGGGTATTCCATTGAAACAAGTTGTCCATTTTTTGCAAGCGATTTTCTCGAATCGCGGTTTTTGCTTTTGTGCCCTAATGAAATGTTTGGCTCGACTTGCAAGGAACCGCAGAGCTGTTCTGATCAAGATGATTCGGATGGTCTAACAGAACTACGGATGTAGTTAGTTGCGCTCCTTCCACGATGTTCCTTACCTGGACGTCAATTGAAGAGCACGCAACAAGATCATCATTGGATGCTCTTCGGTATCAATCCTGGCCTGCAACTCTGTGGTGTTACGCTCCATACATGTTTTTTTAAATTTGTATGGAAGTTTTGTTATGAGGGGGAAAGTGGTCTAAAAACTAGTCTAAAAATCTTTTTTAGCGTTACGTAACAAAAGAACGCTCCCTAAAGAAAATGCCGTAACCGTAACGTAACAGTTCACCCAACAGTTTTATTTTGGTCACCCTAATGAAGTCACGTCAGCAGTCGGCGCGTTCTAAAGTGTCACCCCCTTGGGATTTGCTAGAAAACTGCATTTGCGGTTTTTTGACTCTTTGGATTTAATAACTCATTATCATCAATTTATAATAGCTAATTTACATACCTTATTATTGCCCGATTTTTTATTTCTTCGCTCCATCTCAAATAAAAGCTTCAAAATCAAATCAGATAACAGATTATTTCCCTCAAATTATGAAAAAAATACGAATGAAATTGAAAACGAGTTTGTTTACGTTCTACACGTTTGGAAATACCTCATCAAATAATACGATATGTTTTTTGACAAGTGCAAAGAGCACACTGGGTAAACAGCATTACACTTTTTTCAGTTCACTTTTACACACTTGTATGGGATTTTTCAGTTCAAGTATGATTACACGAAAGTGTGTAATGTTGATTATCAGTGCAACCAAAAATGACTACTCACTAGACTGAAAGGATTCATAGAGATCTCCACGGATTCTCTCACGCACACCATGATCCTGTGTTAGTATTCGTATTCAAAGTATTGTTTTGGTTTTGATCGATTGTGATTGGTTGAATTCCAAGCAGCTGATTTTGTTTATACTATTTTTACACATACATAGGCAAATCGAGTAGATCAATCGCCTGTAAAAACCAGCTGTTTACTAGAGATCCTAAATAGGGAGACTGGTCGATTTGAATTTGACGTACCCAAACAGACACGAGTTTGACGTATCCAAACGAGCATTTGCCTTTACGCCCAGCAAAACTTATCAGTGTTGCCAAGCGCAAAACATACGTTGCCAGATCGATTTAGCAAACTTAGACCAGTCTCCCTATTTAGGGTCTCTACTGTTTACACTGAAAGAAACCAAAATAGCAAATTCATGTGTTTTTCCACGTGAACCGCTCAAAAAATCAACACGATAAATTCACATGCTTTTCCTGTGACCAAAACATGCTTTGCATGTCAAATCCATGTGAAAATCATTTGAAACCAGCTGATCGCTAGAGCAAAACCCTTCACGCTTTTTTCATATGGTGTTCACGTGAGATTAAAATGGATTGCACTTCGATTTGCCCCATTTGACTTATCCCTTGACTTCGAGTGAAAACCACGTGAGATTCGAAAGTTTTGGGTTTTGAATGCGTTGGGGAAAACTCTTCATCATTAGTAAGATGGCCACAGACGATGGTGGTTGAAAATTGTCTATTCGGTTTAAAATGCCGTTTTTTAGAAGAGATTTTGTGTTTAATAAAGATTTGTTCTTAAATTAAAAATAAGCTCATATTTTTTCAGTAAGTATTATATAAAATAATCAAATGTTTAGGTTTATTAAATAATCATATTGCATCGATTTTTTATTTCCAGAAAATAATGTTCCAGCCATGAAGCCGGCTACAGATTCCGCCCCTGATTCGGTGATCCGGACTGTGGTCTTTATTCGACAACAGCCACTGGATCCCGGCCCAAAACCGGCGAGGGGTACATCCCAAGGGCCACCATCAAGTGCTTTTAGACCCAGTGCCGTTTAGAATTTTGTGATAAAAATCATATGTATTGTATGAGTTTTAAAAATGTGTTACAATTGTACAATAAATAATATTTATTATCGAAACTGTGTTGAAAGTAAATTCAAACATAAAGAAAATGCAACTCAATTTTTAACGCAAATGAATATCACTGGAAAACCATTTGAATGGCACTACAAAATCGCAGCATTTTCATAAGCTCAACATTGCAAATTCATGTGAGCTTTCACGTCAAACTAACGTGATTTGCACTTGGATTAACAAAAGTTGCCCGATGAAATTTATCAAGTGCATTCCACATGAAGCTTACATGCCAAGCCGTATGGGGCAGATTCATGTGGAAAACATGTTATATTACTATGAGCCTTTCTTTCAGTGTACCACGTGCTCGTGGTATAACAAAGGACACAGCTGATTTTGACAGACGAATCATTCTACTCGATTTGCCTATGTATGTGTGTAATCTTGTTACAAACTAACACACTCTCGAGCGTGGATATCTCTATACAGGGCCCCGGCGATGGCCTGATATAAAATCTATCGAGAAATTAAAAGTGAGAGTGTGTGCGTGCAACATGGAGTTAAACTTTTCAAAGTGCTATGGGAACCTTCACAGCAACTGCACAGAAAGTTTAACTCCATGTTGCACACACTCTCACTTTTAATTTCTCGATAACCATTGTGCAATAACATTAAGTCTTACAAAACAGACAAAATTTCGTTAAATTCTAGACCAGAATTTGTTTTATTATTATTTTTCAATTCAACCTCTTTTATCGAGATTCTGATCAAGAATGCACATCAAATCATCGTACCTTTAGTGTATCTTTAATTTTCACATCTATTCGCTGTAGATTCGTGTTTAAATTTTGAAATTTAGCATAAATTAAAATAAGTTGCAAAATTCCCAACATCAGCCATGTGCAACAATTTCCACATCACCCATGCGGGAAACCGATAATGGGGTAATTCATGCGTTCCAAACTGTCAAAATTCCAAAACGTCATTGCCAATCTTCGGTTCGCTGCTTTTGTTCGTGTTTGAAGTTTCGGGCCGAGACTCTGGATTCATATATAAGCGTGTAACTGTCAGCAAACGGTCTGTCATCCATCCATCTGATGCTAAACCGTTTTTGTTTGGTAAATTTTACGACTTTTGTTTCTAACGACAAAAAACTAGCTTTTTGTAGCAGAACAACGCAGTGCTGATGAATCGCATTTTATCATTGCCTGGCTAATCATTACTCACGCTCTAACTGCAGTACAGTAGCCTAGATTAGATAGTGCGGTGAACAAACAGGTCTATATCAATACAATCTATAAATAAGCCAAAGTCTAGCAACATGGAGCCGTCGACCTGTGATGTTGATACGCCGGACTACAGCGAAGAAATCGACGAGGAGGAGAGAATTAACTTCTACAACATTATTGCGGCCTTCAGGTGCTACCGGTGAGTAAACATTTTTGTTGTTCAATTTCAGGATGAACTCATAACTATTACATATAATGTATTCACAACAAATGCATACCTGATAAAAAAAAACAGCATTAAAATGTTAATAGATGCAAATAAAAGTTAAGGCCATTGCAAATATTCCTCAAAGTTTTTGTCGCTCCCAGCCCCTCCAAAATCAGAGGAAAAAAAATTTTTTTTTAAACTTCCAAATTTTAATGGAAATATGAGTCTAATCAACAGAAAACTATTTGAAACACATATTCCAGCGTTTAAAATCATATTTAGCACGTTTGGGATCGATCAAAAATATTTTCAATTTGTCGATGCCTCTGTGCTCTCTTGTACTAAGCTTGCTGGGATTCCTATCTAGTTAGCATAAGACAGCACAGTGGCATTGATTTGTGGAATTCCAATGTACAGGACCGCAAACACTTTTTTATTACAAAACAACTGGGCAGGTGTAAAATGCATTTTAAAACACTTTTTTCATTCAAATGATGATACCGTGGCTTGTAATTTCAATTTTTATATTTTTATACTTTGGCCAGAGTCGAGGAACATAAACTTCAAAAAATATTTGCAACGGCCTAACCGAAAAAAAACATGGGCAAACAACTATGGTAGAGCGTTGGTTCGGTATGTGCACGCATTCTAACTTCTTTTTGATACTGTGAAATGTGATTCCTTAAATGATTTAACAACTTATGATTCATCTCTACGGTAAACACAGCGCAGTTGGGCTGGCCGTATCTGTAATACATTTTCTGGTGTTGACAAGCATAGTGAACTGGTCCAATATATTCAGGGAGATGGTAAAACTTGAATTTACATGCTTCTCTCCCCCAGTGCAAACTCTTTAAACCATGTTAATCGTAAAGAGGCCTACCTCAACTCACTGCCCGGAACCCATCAAACGATGTTGGCCAATTACCGTGACCATCTGCAGAAGGTGCGCTACTGCATCGAAGCAAACTATAAGGTAAAATTCAGTCTAAGATGCGTATTTTGTTAAGTTATAATCTAATTTCATATCAAACAGGTTATTAAGCACATCATTCAAGACGCGGATTGTCTATTCTACAATGATTCTAAAAGTACAAACTTGTCTCAACCGCCAGTTACACCGAAAGTTCGCAACCAAGACATTCAGAAGGTTTTTTTTGTGAAAATAAAAAAAAGGTATATCATTAAATTATTACATTCTTCAAGGTACAAATAACCCTCAAGCAAATCTTCCGCGATTGGAGCGTGCAAGGGCAGGCGGAACGGGATCAATGCTACAAACCCATCATCGACGAAATTGCAGATTTTTTCCAAGACAAACACGGGCAAGTTGAAAATTAAACGTATGACGGTATGAATAACATTTTGAACGAAATTTTCTCCATCATTACAGTGCGGTGGAAAACGTTAAAATCCTAGTGCCTGGTGCCGGCCTGGGTCGTCTCATTTACGAGATCGCCTATCGAGGGTACTACTGCGAGGGCAATGAGTTTTCTCTGTTCATGCTGATTGCTTCCAACTTTGTGTTGAACAGGTGAGTTGGATGAATGTATTTTAATCTAAAATACAATTCAAAATTGATTGCAGGTGTGTCATAGAAAATCAGTGCACATTTTACCCTTGGGTTCACCAATACGTTAACAATCTCAGCAGAGGCAATCAAATCGAAGCGGTCACATTCCCCGATGTGAGTCCAACAAAATTTCCCCCAAAAGGCACCATGAACATGGTGGCGGGAGATTTCCTCCAGGTACTTGGACAACATCCCCAAAACAATCACGGTTGCTTGAAAGAAATTACTTTTTTATGCAGATTTACCGTGATGAAAACTACTGGGACTGTGTGGCGACTTGCTTCTTCATTGACTGTGCGAACAACATAATTGACTTTGTGGAAATTATCTACAACATCCTGAAGCCTGGCGGTATTTGGATCAATCTTGGACCTTTACTTTATCACTTTAGTGACATGTTGAACGAAAACAGTATCGAGCCTACGTACGAGGATTTGATCGTCATCATTAAGTCGTGTGGATTTATTATCCTGGTAAATAGCTTGCTTTTATTATTACTAGCAACGTGTTAATTAAAGTTGCCTACTTTCAGAAAAATAAAACCGACGTGACAACCAAATACAGCCAGAACCCTACCTCAATGCATCAAAGTGAATATAAGAGTATTTACCTGGTTTGCCAAAAACCGGAACAGGACTAGCGAACACCATGACAACTCAAGCAAATCAACAACAATGTTTTGTTTGACAATAGATTTTTTTTCTCAAGCGCAGTTTGTATTTAAAAACTGAGCAAATAACGAAGGAATTTTATCAATAGTCACCGCCGTTGTCGTGTGTAGCTTCATGTAGTTCAAGAACTGACGCCGGCATCGGTTAAGTTGGGGAGCTTGCACGTCGGCCGCCACGTCCACCGACACGTTCGGATCGCTCGCCAACTTCACCGGTCCCGTCAGGCCGAGCTTCCGCGCCGACAGCACCTGGTCGATGATGGTTTGCGTCGTCCTGTCCATCTCAAACAGGAAGTTTGTCGTGTTTAGCGGAGGCTACGGAGAGAAACAACAACTCAAATTCAATATCACGTCCCTCGTACTCTTAAACTCTCTTTACTTACATTCTGCGTCGATAAATTTGGCTTCACGATAATCTGTGAGTACAGGGCGTCGTAGATGGCTTCTCCCTGCAAATCTTCCTCCGGAAACAACGTAAACAGTGGACTATCCCAGCGGCTGTTGTGCTGTGGCTCCTCGAACCGCAAGCACAATGCCTCAAAGACATCCTTCTCGTATCGTTCGTTAGGTTCGTCAAACGCCTCGTTAAAACTCCACGCCTGGTCCTTCGTGATGGCGCAGTACACGGTGCACTGGGCCGTTCGGGAGCTCTTGCTGGCGCAGAATATCTCGTATCGGTAGCCCTTGATGTAGTTCCCACCGTCGATAATGAGCAGGTCGTTTTTGTTGAGCAGACGTAGAACGTGGGATTTAACACTAGATCGGACTAGCTTTTCCTTCTGCGAGTCCCGGAAGTATTCGTTTTTTTCGTATCCGGCCACCCGGATGCAGTCCCTTTCGGACACAATGTGGACGGTTTTCCCAAGTCCCTCAAAGTGCGCTTTGATTTGGGCTGCCCGGGTGGACTTGCCACTTGCCGGAAGTCCGGATATAACCACCAGAGGCATTTTATGAATTTCGTCCTAAAATCAATGTAAGTTTTCAATAGTTATTTGACAAAGAACTTTATCTAAGTCTTTTATTTTGTCCAAAAATCAAGATTTTACTTATGCCAATTTAACTTATTTATTTACTGCTAAATCTAGCACTTGGGTAAATTAAACCAAACAAAAACAAATCACAAACGTTTGATTTGTCAAAAAATTCAAGTACAGCAAAGCCAATTGATAAGGGCATCTCCACCGCAGAGATCTAATTGCGTGGCAATAATTGAAAAAAAATGTGGCCGTCATGCCATGGCACACTGTTTTCGCAATGTTGGTACCACTGCGTGATTTTGACATTTCGGGCGTTCACCATTCGAACGCAATTTTCGCTTAAAAATCTGGATACAAATGACTTGTCTCTTGCATGTCCGGCAGTTGATCGACAATGCGTTGACCAAAATTTATCAAATACAGCCCCAATTTGACCTAAAAAACTAAACTGCATCACCCCAGATTTTCAAAAGAAATTTTTCATGCGAAACTTGCACCACAGGAGGGAAAATATCTCCAAACTTGAAGAATTGAAACCGAAAAATCAATCATCACTCCTAATGTAAACATTTACTGACGTGAGCAGGATAAAATCTTTGTTTACAAACTCACATTGGCCTAATTACATTGTTTTGCTTGAAAAAACCTTCCGTCAGACGATTTGCTCCCGGTAGATCCCGGAGCTAACCTGAGTTTTGTTTAGATTCGGATGAACACGGATGAACTCGAACCTAAATTAGCTCTCGCACAAGTACCGCGGTGGGCTTGACGCGGGTGCCAAATTAGCTTTGCAACGCAATTAGGTCCCTGCGGTGGAGATGCCCTAAGTGTAAGGTAGGGGAAATCTACCCATTTTAATCCTAATAAGCGGTCGTGTTTGAATGATGCTGGATAATCTAGAGTCTCCCTTGAATTTTACTAAAACCAAGTACACCAACGAGTAGAACAAGTTTTTGTGAACATTTCTGTTTATTTTCACTTTCACTAAAAGTTATTCTATTTCTTTAACAAGCATTTAACAAAAAAAAATTCCCAAGGGTATTCTAATCGAGGCGAATGCATTGGGCCACGCCCATTTTTCTAATATCGGCTTAGTTCTTTTTTCTTCCAACACTCTGTCGAGTGTTGCCATTTGCGCTGACAGTTCAAACGAACACTCACGAAAAGTGGCATTTATAGGGAAAGTTTCCTGGCATCGCTGGCTGTGCTGCTGGTGGTGTTGACGGCCAGCCTTTGTTCTTTTTTGCCTTCGTCTCTCGCTCGGTTTTCTTCAGCCTTCGATTGGAATGCAAAGTGAAATTTGAAACGTCAAACGACTTGGTGCGTTTGTTTTTTTTGATGGCGCTTGCTAATTTATTACATTTTTCGGGATTATTCTTCAAGTGAGTGCCTTACTAATGATCAAAAGAACATGTTGCCGGTAGTTGGAAGCAATTTCATATCTTAAGCGCCGTGAAAAAGTAAGCGAAAGTGAAAAGTTAATTTTGGCGATATTCATTAAGCGTTTGAGGGATTCTCGTGTGTGTCACTGTGTGTGCCAACAAAATGATGAGAAGTGGTCTCGCAAAATACAAATTATGATTAAAAGTGCATTAAATGTGATCTTTTTGGCCAGTAAGTGGCATACATTTGCGTGCTTACTCGAGGCGGTGCTGTTGCTGGTAAGTTTATAGCCCAAATAGTATTTTTGGAGCTTTAATCGAGCATCAAACTCTCCATATGACGAAGATAGGTGTTTGATTGGAAAGGGTAGATTTCCCCTATGCCAGATAATCAACACCTCACAGAAAAGAAATATTGCGCGTATTAGGTTTTACGCCGACTCGATTTTTAGGTTAGAAATTAGACAGTTCGGCTGCACTGTTTACATTTTTTGCACGTGTGTCTAAGTAAAAATGTGTGTGCGTGTGCGCTCGTGACGTCACGCTGTAAAACCTAATTAGGTTTTACGCCGACTCGATTTGGAGGTTAGAAGGAGTGCACTGTTTACATGGACTTAGCACAGTTCGATGTTGTCGTCGATTTTGTTCGGGGAAATTCGTCGACAATCGACGAAGACCATGTGAACAGTGCACACGAGCTGTCAAATGACGTCACGGCGTAAAACCTAATAGAGCTATCTAAGCCCGATCTCACACACACTAGCACACCATTTGTTTTGCTTTTAACCTCACTTTTTTTCGTGTACGTACACGCAATACATGTGCACGTAGATAACTCTACACTCAAACCCCGATGGTTTGACACCAACTGTTGTCAAACGAACGGGGTCACATTTTAGTTTGGCACCCCTTTTACACGGAGTTCACACACACTAACAAACGTTTGCTTTGATAGTGTGCGTGAGCGCCGTGTAGAAAGTGACAGTTCATCACTTTTTAGTTTGACTTTGACCAACCAACGGGGTACAAACGCGTTTTGTTGAATCAGCGGCAAAAAGTTGCAGAGAATACAACACCTCCAGGCTTCAGTCAGCAACCGAGGGAAAACCAACCAGCATCAACGGGCGAAGGCAGTAGTGACCTGTTAGTTTTAAGTTAGGATTAGTTGTTAATTTTTTTTTTCTTTTTTTTTTTACCCAAATGTATTCGATTCAATGCAATAATGTAAAACAATTTGAAGTAAATAAAATAAATGTGATCAGTTAATAATAAAACGATAAATACAACAAAGATGAAGAGCATTAGGCCATACCAATTATCATGTAAAAGAAATGTAATTATTATAAGAATGTTCAATAAAGACATACGAGCAATTCCATGCAAAATAGGGAATCGGTTGTACCCGAGCCTCTCCGATTTCAATGAAACTTTGTAGAAATGTTATCCTACACTTATATAAACCATTTTTGTGTATATGGAGCCAGTTCAACTCGATAATGACATTTAAGAAGGGCGTAAGTGTTTTAATAGTAGTTTATGCAACAAGTTGCAAAAAGAGGATTTTTTCAGCACGAGTCGTACATTTATCCAACGAGGTTCACCGAGTTGGATAAATACGACGAGTGTTGAAAAAATCAAGTTTTGCAACGAGTTCCATACAATATTTTTTGCAATTCCGAAAAACACCCATTGAGTGAAATTTTAAGTTAAATTTTCATGTATTTTTCCAATAAATCGTTTAAATAAAAAAATGTTGAAAAGTTTTACTTTTCAAAACAAGTGCTGAAAAGTTCAACTTTTCAGCACCCATTTCAGTGCTGAAAAGTAGAACTTTTCAGCATTTATTTTGAAAAGTGTTGCTATTCGATTCTGTTATTTTTGGTAGGAAAAAGTAGGCCGTTTCATTTCTTCAGAAGGACAGGAAAAGTTGACAGTTTCACAGCGGAATTGCAAAAATATTTTTGTAATTCGGAATTTAAAAATTTCGGTATCTCGAAGCCGTTGCATCGTATCAAAAAGTGGTCAAAGACAAACTTGTAGGAAATTTGACGGGCTTTCCGAAAAAAATACACTGAAAGAAAAAAACACTCTACTTTTACGAGATTTTTCGATTTTTAAGTTTAAAAGTCAAATTTGAGGTGGAGCCCACGATTTTTTTTCGTTTAAAATTTTTGTGAAGATAGCCTAAGATGTTACAAAAAGACTCAAAAAAATGCAGGATGGAGCAACTCACCTAAAAAAATACAAAAATCATTTACTGAAACTGTTTTTTTGAAAAGTGCTCTAAACGTCAAAATTTTCACAAACCGATTGCGGAAATCGATTCTCCAGACAATTTTACATAAAAGTCTCCATATTGACTACTGTCCTAAGTCCAATCCTTGTGAAGTTAAAAATAAAAATGTTGAAAAAATAGGTTTTTTGATGGTTTTTTTGCAATTTCTATATGACTGACTTGATTTTTCAGTCTCGAAAATATTTTTACCGGAAAGCTCGTCCAATTTCCCATAAGTTTGTCTTTGACCACATTTCAATTGGATGTATGGGCTTACAGATATAAGCTAATTGCATTACTCATAACTGAAAACATAATATTTTTTCAGTGTGGTATAGTAACCTGGATAGTAAATTAGCTTAAATCATCAAAAAAATGAGTTATTTTGAAAAGTGGTTAGAGACAATCTTATAGGAAATCGGACGAGCTTTTCGGTAAAAATATTTTCGAGACTGAAAAATCAAGTCTGTCACATAGAAATTGCAAAAAACCATCAAAAAACCTATTTTTTCAACATTTTTATTTTTAAAACCGCTGTAACTTCACAAGGATTGGACTTAGGACAGTTGTCAATATGGAGACTTTTATGTAAAATTGTCTGGAGAATCGATTTCCGCAATCGGTTTGTGAAAATTTTGACGTTTAGAGCTCTTTTCAAAAAAACAGTTTCAGAAAATGATTTTTGTATTTTTTTAGGTGAGTTGCTCCATCCTGCATTTTTTTTGAGTCTTTTTGTAACATCTTAGGCTATCTTCACAAAAATTTTGAACGAAAAAAAATCGTGGGCTCCACCTCAAATTTGACTTTTAAACTTAAAAATCGAAAAATTTCGTAAAAGTAGAGTGTTTTTCTTTCAGTGTATTTTTTCGGAAAGCCCGTCAAATTTCCTACAAGTTTGTCTTTGACCACTTTTTGATACGATGCAACGGCTTCGAGATACAGATATTTTAAATTCGAATTACAAAATATTTAAATCACTTACGCCCTTCTCAAATGCCATTATCGAGTGCAACTGGCTCCATATACACAAAAATGGCTTATATAAGCGTAGGATAACATGTCTACAAAGTTTCATTGAAATCGGAGAGGGTCGAGAAAAAAGTACCTGAAAAATTCCTGTTTTGGGCTGGAATTGCTCATATTTAACTTAAAAAAAAAAACGCGTTTTGTTTTTGTTGATCGATCCAACTCTGCTAGAATATTTCGTGACTGGGTTACGGGGTGAAAAAGTAACCAGTTGCTGACCTTATATCATCTCCATATCTCCTCTGTATCCATTGATCGCGATAGCACCTTTCATCGAATACTCCAGCTTCTTGCCCAGTCACGAAATATTCTAGCGGAGCTTGTTCTGCCAGAATCCTGCTAAAACAGTGCAACACTTCTGCTAGAATGCTGTAAAGATATCCAGCTCTATGAGAACTTTGCTAGAATGCTGTTAGAACATCGTGACTGGGTGCTAGCGATCGTTTTGAGGTATCAGAAAAACCTTTTGCCTTTTGTTCAGCCGCAACCTTGGTTCGACACTCGACAGGCATAGCAGCCCAAGGCATGGATTTCTACCTGATATGATGTACAGCCTTGAGCCCAAGGTTAACCTAGGTCATTCGTAAAGATAAGAAAATCATCCACATAAATCGATAACATATGCTTATCCTAATATATTCGCAATTCTCAATTTTCAGTGTAAGAACGGGCCTTGACCGATCTTAAGCACCAGGTTCCCGACGAACACGCACTGCCCTTACACCTATATCTCACCCTTGCTCTGAGTCAGTACGAGCAACACGCTAGAACACGCTTTGAGTGTTCGTGCCAGGCATGCACACCTTCTTTCCGGTTACGCATTTTAACTCGGCCAGGGGTGGTACATTACGTAGGGTTTGATGTAAGTATAAGCGCCTAACCATTTATAGTGTGCCTATCAATTTTCATTAAAGCAAACACTGTTTTATTTTAGTTTGAATTCAAAAACTAATTGTTATTTTACTGTGTATTGTTTTCTCGTGAAATATTCCCTAATGTTATGTCGTGTTTATCTGTTGATATTTCTTATGTCGCGGTGTTTTGTTACAATTTTTTGGACCTAAGCATGTTATTCAAAAGTTTACCAAAAGTACAATAGTAGTATTTGTGTTAATCCTTCAATCATTCCATAAATTGAGTAAGGGCTCGAACCTCACTTGTTAGAAAACAATAGACAGTAAAGCAGAATATACTTTATAAAGAAGCAATAGTAAGAAAATCATAATTGTATTAGAGCAACACATGTCTCATGGTGAGAAACATTGGAAAGTGATAAACATTGAATAAAGAAGATAATTTGCGAAAAAATTGTGCACTGTATTCCGCCGGGGAATTGAACCCCGTTCTATCTCATACCGTGAGAACGCATCACCGATCTGCCAACGGAACCAAACCACCGCGCTGAGAGGCGACCTCTTAGACTTTAGGCTCTTAGGCTTTTTCTCATGAGATTTATATGCAAGGTTCACAACATTTATGAATGTGCGCTCGAATGTGTGCATAGAGTTATCTACGTGCGCATGTATTGCGTGTACGTATACGAAAAAGATTGAGGTTAAATTTTGTACCGGACAGCAAAACAAATGGCGTGCTAGTGTGCGTGATAGCGGGCTTAGATAACTCTATAATCGTTTGCGCGTGAATGTTTGTGTGTCAACCACATGAACGAGCAGCAGCAGTCGCATGCGGTCAGTCCTCGGGTTAGTCATTTTGAAAGCGATTCATTTTTTCCGAAGAAAAAACGCCCCACAAACGATTGAGCGGAAGTTTAACCAGAGTAAATTTAAAAGTACATACATTGTGTAGTACATTGTGCTGGAAAATAGTGCAAATGAAATCAACGGTGGTGTATTTTTGCAGAAATTTGTTAGTGAAATTGGCTGTGGATTCCGCGCTCCGCGATGGCAGCTGGTTTCGGAACGAAGGGGGTCCAGAGCTGAACGATTTCCCGCTGGCGTTCTGATGATCTGGCACGTGTCCTGTCCCGTGTACCTTGAGTGCAGCTTCGTAATTGTGCGTGCATAGGTTGTGATGTATGTATGTATTTGAACCCCCGCCTTGGCAGGACTTGGCCATGACCACAGTATATTTCAACTGAGACGGTTCGGTTAGTAACCACCATATATCTCAAGAACCTTTGAAGCGAATACCTTTCTCTGGCTAACGATTTCTTCTGAAATTGGGTCCTAAAATGAAGCTTGGATTGGTGATATTATTGTTTACAGCGATAAAGCTTATTTTTCTGAGTACAATAACCCTTTGTACGACCACAAAGAGTTTAAAATGGGTTTTTAAATCAATTTTGAAAAATTAACCTCGCGGTCCTTCTTGACAGAAAAGGTCCTACTTGACAGCTCGTTCCAAGGGGACCATAGTTGATCCATCGAAAAAATGTTGTCTTGTCAAAAAAAATTCTTGCATTAAAATGAAAAAAAAGTGATCAGAAATGGTTTTTAATCGTGTTTTTTACCGTTGTACATAAAAATTGACATAAGGCTTTAGTACCCAATTGTACGGACAAAGATCGGTAATGCAGATGACTCGGGCCAGGCAATCCACGACTCCCTCGTCCAGTTCATGAGTATATGAGATGGCCCTGGGCTGTTTTGAGACGGTGTTAGTAGTTATATAATGGATTGATATGTTATACCTTGTGACAATATTTCGCCACTACGGATCAATTCAGTTCTAGAGCATTAACTCCATGATGGCCGACTGGTTAGCGTCCCAGACCATCAATCCAAAGGGTGTGAGTTCGAATCCCACCCACCTAAAGGTTTTTTGTTCATATTTAAAGTTCACTTCCTGATTCCAAATTTCAAGGGAACCGACCGGGATTTGATCCCTGAACCTTCTGTATTCGAGGCAGAAGCCGCAACCTGGGATGGGATAAACAGAGAGAAAAAAACCTATTGTCAAACTAAACCACTTTCAACATGGCCGCTTCTGTCAACCTAAACCAGTCCTTTCTTATTAGGAGAAAATGAGAAGTATTGTAATTGGAGTTGAGAAAAATTAAAAAAAAATTAAATCAATTTCACAAATAATTGTAAATTGCATTAATAGATTGTTTAAAATATTTTCAATTGAAAGGCATTTATTTCTATCATACACCAAATGTTGACTTATCAGCATTTTCAATTTAAAAAATAATACATTTCATGAACTGACTATTCTTTTGCCCATTTAAAACTATTGTTATTTTTTTCGCGTTACATAGAAATGTCATCTAGATTGAACAATATTAAACCTGTGATTCCCATGAAATTAAAATGTGGCGTGAAGAAACAACATCGTACTGGATTTAAAAAGCAAACAAATATAATGGCCACAGTTTAGCCTATTTGATTTTTTTTCGCACTTTTTTATTTCAACTCATTGCCACAAATTGAAAAACAAACTTTTTTGCTCTTTGAAGTGAATGAATTGGTACAAATTTGAATTCTTGCCAGCCATTTCTTTCGATTCTGACACCTTAGGGCGTGCGACCTATGGAATGTTAACTTTCTTCAAAGCTGAGTAAAATTGCCGTTGAATTGGACGTGCTCCTCTTTGAGGAACTGGGAAAGATTTATTTACATTCTTTGCGTAACGGGACAACGACAGGAGCAGATCTAGGAAAAATCTCCTCCCATTTAATGACTTGCAGGCTCGCTTGTAGGCTTTTAGGATTTTTAGATTGAAGTAAGAAAACGCATTTAAATCGTATTGCATTTTTCACATCCAAATGAAAATTAAAAACTTACTTATAAAAACACATAAAAATGAAGAAGTGAACATTTTTGACTCATCTTTGATTTGCCAACCATTTCAAGTGATTTGTATCCGGCAGCTCCTTATGAACGGATCCACCGTAAAACGATGGAACATAAACTCAGGATTCTCCACCCACGTCCAACCGCAAATTTTAACAGCCAAATTCAAAAAAATCTGCGAGGAAAACTAAACAACATTTCAACCAAAGAAAAAGTCATCCGCATGCTTGAGCACTGAGTTGAAAAACATCATCAAGAAAATTTGAATTGTCAAGCTATCTGAATCACAGATTGCTTGATATTTGTTTTCGAACACAAATTTTCTTGCAAAAAACAGAAGAAGAATACAAACGTAAACACTCAAAAAGAAGACTCTATCCAGCCGTCCCGTCCCAGGCCGCAACCATTAAGCCACGGAGCCGGTTCTTGTGCGTGCATAGGTTGTGATCGGCTCAAACCGGTACACAGTGCTGGAGGTGGCCGGAGGTGTTTTAGATGAGTGTCACTAGCGTGCCCAGGTCCTCAAGGAAGGTGGGGCAAAAATATTAGAGTTTTGAAAATTTCGTCGTTTATGGACACCCCCTGCCCAATTTTAGAACAAATTTCCGAGGATGGTGGGGCAACTGCCCCATGTTGCCCCACCCTGGGCACGCTAGTGATGAGTGTGGAGAAATTGAGAATTTTGCTAAACTTTATTCTTTCTTCACAGGTCTAGAATCCAGAAGCAAAGAGCAACGAAGAGGGCCAGAAGGATGGTTAGGGTACGGTGCCGGCTGCAATTGACCCGGATATGGGAATGCTCAGCAAGGACAGCAGAGTTTGAGCCGACATCGTTCGCACACCGAAACATCTCGACCGAGGTCGGATTCTTCCCGGAAGCCCCATCGCCGGAAGTCACCTTATGGCCAGCCAAATACACGAATGAATCTTCGTCACGATCTTCAATGAAAGACCGCAGGAGTAGTTCCGGGGTTCCCGCGGCTGACTGCAGCTATGACGTCAAGGACCGCACAGGATAAGGACAAGTTCTTTTCACGGCCACGAGCAGCTCCGCTACATGAACAAAAAGTGTGATTCAGCAAATAAATACCACAATAAATGTAAAGAAGTGTTTAAAAAACAATTAATTTAATTATTATCCGAAAAAGCTTCAAAAACGTTTCAACATGACGAGTAGTTTATATTAATAAATTGCATAGCTATTAAAAATCATGCGTGCTAAACATACATGCTATATGCGGCTGCATATTGACGAATCATTTAGTTTGTAAGCATTGCATATACCGTTCAGTTGCCGTGCACATTTATGTTATATGCGTGAGCATATTGCAAAGATCAGATTTGAACAACTTTTTACAGTGCTTTAATCAATTTTTTTAGAGTTTTTTTAAAGGTCCTATAAACATATGAAACACAATAATGTAGTGCTACCACAACTAACAATTTACACATAACATATTACAATCAATATGTACAAAGAGCATAACACAAACACACATAATTGGGTCCTAAAATGAAGCTTAGATTGCTGATATTATTGTTTACAGCGATAAAGCTTATTTTTCTGAGTACAATGACCCTTTGTACGACCAAAAAGAGTTTAAAATGGATTTTCAAATCAATTTTGAAAAATTAACCTCGCGGTCCTTCTTGACAGAAAAGCTCCTACTTGACAGCTCGTTCTAAGGGGATTGATCCATCGAAAAAATGTTGTCTTGTCAAAAAAACATTTTGCATTAAAATGACAAAAAGTGATCAGAAATGGTTTTTAATCGTGTTTTTACCGTTGTACATAAACATTTACATAGGGCTTTAGTACCCAATTAACTCTTGATTTAAACGAGTTCATTTCAAACTTTTAATCATGCCAACGTATGAGTACGAAAGCGTATGAAAATACTTTGCAGGAGACAACAGACGTTTAGGCAACATTGACGTATTGGAACGTCAAACATATTATTATTTTCACTTTTTCTTCGATCGTTCACGAAGAAAGTCAGAACGTATGTTCACGTCTTGCGTGAGGTGATCATTTTTAAACCAGGTTAAAAGCATTTCAAATTTAGTAATTTAAGTGAACAAAAAGAATATCATTGAGCCGGCAAGATGTCTAAAATCTACAATGGATTAATCAATGCCACTGATCCGCTAGTTCCTAAATCATTGAGGCCACTATGGAACCACGCAGCAGGTAATTGAACAAAATATATCATCAAGGTCTTTGGTCAGGAGTTGTCGTGCGTTCTTTTTTTATTTACGCATTGATTCTTGACCTTCAACTTCGCACAGTTATACCGATGGCACGACATTAATATTACATAATTGTCTTATATAAAGTTATTATTGTTTGTGATGTTGACTTAAAAGTTGAAATAAAAATCACAGATGGAACATGCAATGTATCGATATTTTCATCGAATACTTGAAGATATCTTGTTTGAGTACCGGCTGCATCAATGATAAGTGTGATAACATTTTCATTGATTGCACCCCCACTTTATCAGCAAATAATTTCACAGCTTACCGTTGCTCACGTTTTGTTTTGAAGATAAAATGCCATTGCAAATAATTATCGAAATTTATGTTTTTAACAAACATACGTGCATCCCTAGTGTGTAATAACAAAATTGATTTTCCAGCAAAGCGATTTTTCAGTTCATTTTTGGATCCTAAACAACTCTCAAAAGTTTGAGAACGATTGGTTCAGTACTCACTTTGCGCAAAGCGATTCAATTTTTTATATAGGTTTGTATGGGAAAAATCATTTTTTGAATTTTGATATTGATTGATATTTGAAAAATCCACGTTTCACGCTACATCAAAACCAAACTTATTTTCGGATGCTCTGGAAGGTGCTCTACAACTTTCCCGAAGAGAGTATTGTGCTAACTTGCTTTTGAAACCCCCTTCTGAACTGCCGTTCTACGCATAATTGTCCCATGTTCAAAATAGTGCAAAATTGCATTTAATGAGAAAAACGCGATTTGAAGTTTTATACCGTTTTCTGTGTTTCTACGCATAATTGTCCCGTGGGTTCCTATTCGCCCTGTGTGTCCCTAATCGCCCCAGTTAGCAGTTTTTCACCCTTATTTGTGATTTTCTTGCTATACAACAGGTAAACAAGACATAATGTTTAGTAAAACTAATGATTTAGTGGGACAATTGGGTACTAAAGCCCTATGGCAATTTTTATCTACAACGGTAAAAAACACGATCAAAAACCATTTCTGATCACTTTTTTTTATTTTAATGCAAAAAAAAATTTACAAGACAACATTTTTCGATGGATCAACTATGGTCCCCTTGGGACGAGCTGTCAATTAGGACTTTTTCTGTCGAAAAGGACCGCTAGGTTAATTTTTCAAAATTGATTTAAAAATCCATTTTAAACTCTTTGTGGTTGTACAAAGGGTCATTGTACTCAGAAAAATAAGCTTTATCGCTGTAAACAATAATATCAGCAATTTAAGCTTCATTTTAGGACCCAATAATGCGTAGAAGTTTAACGATGGGACAAACAGACTTGGTGTTATTTTTAATGAGTGTCCGAACAAAGTACCAAACTTTGTGTAATGTACACATCAAACTAAACATAAAAATGTCATAAAGTCAAAATCGTCCAAAACTGACATGGGACAATTATGCGTAGAACGGCAGCAAAAGGAACTGAGAAGTCGCTGTGCTCAACAAATTTGGAAAACTTAATTTTTTTCCATACAACCATATTACACCCTAGCAGCGATTATCAACTTTTCTTGTGGGTTGGTACCTCCTGCCATGTAAATCAAGTAGGCCTGGTACCCCCGTTGAGAATGCATCCCTAACAGCCTCAGTTTGTTCTAAATGGCAAGTTCTTGAAAAGTCAAGCTTTGCTCACTAGCCGTAATCGTTAGAAAAAATTGATGTTTTGTTGTAACTGTGATTTAAGCACTGCTTTAAAGTACATCACCCGGTACCTCATGTAGTATAATGTAAAACATCTAAGAGCGAATGCACGTCTGCCTTCATATATTAAAGTTAACATTTATTTAAAAAATATCTTTCTAACAGGACCAAAAACAATTTTCTTCTGGGCACCGGTATTCAAATGGGTAAGATAACAGTATTTCTTTATAAAATATTTAAGAGCGTTGTAATATTGTTTAATGTTAATAGTTTTTAAAGCTAATCCTTACAAGACAACTGTAAAAGATTATGATGCATTTTACAACGTTACTAAATCCAAGTGTTCGAAAAATCCACATTTGGGCCTAACCTGCTGCTAATCCCAAGACATAAAAAAAGGCTGCAGGGGTTTTTTTTATCCAAAGAATACTCATTTTTATGTAAATACTGAAAATCGATTGGTGACTGGTAACTGGAGAAATTGAACAACCTAATTGTTCAAAACCCAGAATTTTTTCATGTGATATTTCCAAAATCTGCGGCTTTTTTGGTTTTTAGGTTGAATTTCCCATTTTTTTTATATTAATTATATTCTATATTTTTGTTTGCGTATTAGTATTAGTACAATGAAATTTCAACATCGCAAATTAAAAAAAACCAATATAAATTAGAAAACAATCAACCTTTTTTCAGGGATTGGTGATTGCGGGTTTGTCTGATCTCCGACGCCCTGCCGATCAGCTAAGCGTTAGCCAAGTAAGTAATTCAAACATAAACGAAACTATTGGCACTACGCCCCCCGGGGCATGGCCTTCCTCTAACGTGGGATTTCTGCTCCAGCGCCTCTGACGAGACAGGAGAAACCGGGACCGACGTTTTACTTCACCATCCGATACAAGCTCAGTGGATAAGGCGGGAATCGAACCCGCGTCTCATAGCATCATCGGGATCGGCAGCCGAAGCCGCTACCCCTGCGCCACGAGACCCAATTCAAACATGCTTAGTTCTTATTTTGCGTTTTTCAAAACCCTTTTCTTTCTTTCTTCTCAGTCCGCTTCCCTGGCTGCCACTGGTTTGATTTGGTCGCGATACTCGCTTGTGATCATTCCGAAAAACTACGGCCTATTTTCGGTCAACCTGTTCGTCGCCTTCACGCAACTGGCCCAGCTGTACCGAGCGTGGGACTATGCAAGAACTCACCCAGCGCTGCCGGAGGAGCCCGCTAAAAAGGATTGATTTTTACGACACGATACCAAGCCTAACCAACTATAACAGAAAACAAAACATTTTTTGAAACGCACACGGGTAGCGAATTGTATTTTGTATCGAATATTTTCATGTTTATTTGTTGTCAACATATTAGAAGATGTCCGTACTAATAAAGCCATAACTTGAGCTAAAAGGTGGAAACAGTAGTAAAATATTTATAACATTCTTGTAATAGGCATTGAACGGTTATTAGTAAAGTTGCATTTGAATATTATTATAACAAGCACTGTGTTTTATTATGTTGTTGTATTAAGTTTAAGAATCTGCAATTTCAAATTGAGTTCAGTCATCCCACAAATTCGGAACACCCACAAACTCGGGTACAACTTTACTTTCTACTCTGACTTTTTTGTTTTAACAATTTCAAATATAACATTCTGCTCCAGAATGTTACATTTGCAATTCAGAGATTTGGACAACCTTTCAACTGAGATACTTTGGTTCTGGGCATTTTTTGGTGGAAGCACAAATATAGCGGTGGAGCACTAATAACGGCCGGTAATGAATGGCTGTCATGGTAGTGAAAATCTGGTTCAGGTGAAATTAGTTCTATTCATTATAGGTCGGTGGTGCCTTCTAGATATCAAAAGGACAAACGACAAGAAGGACAATACAACGAATAAGTTTACGGGAAAGGGCAAGTTCTTTCTTTTGCAATGATAACATGAGTCATCTTTTAGCACTACATATTTATTGTTCAGGCAATCAAATACAGAAATCTAAATTGTCACAAATCTGGTTACAATTTATCTTCCGGTACTTTTTTTTCTTTTTTGCTGGAGCAGAGTTAGCGTCAGACATCGACTTCGAAAGCGAAAAGTTTTGCAAAAAGTGCTCAGGAATGGTCCTTCTTTTTTGTTTTCTTTAATCCTAATTATCAAGCACTTATACGAGAGAGATAAAGGATAAATTAGGAGCTTTTTTTGGAGATCATTTACGGTGTTGGTGAAGTCGTTTTAAATGCATATTTGTCATACTGATAGTGAGTTATTTATCTTTGGCTGGCTGCCGGTGAATCGAGGCATACAATTCTAATCGATAAGTACGAAGGTAAGAGAGGTTTTGTATAATTTGATAAAAGAATTCTTCAAGTGATGCCCTTTTGGTTGATGTAGGTCAATGTGCTTTGATTTTTCCCCGAGTATTTTTGCAAGCATGAGCGTTTACCAAAGGCCAGACGAAAAGCCACCCGGGGGAACACGGGCTCGTCCGCCAGATTGGTCCGACTGGTTGGCGGAAGCGGGAGCCGCCGATGGTTGGCCAGCAGCCTTGGGTGCGTCCGAAGCTGCAGCCTGGGCCGATTCCGGCTGCGCTGAGTTACCTTTCAGGTTCGGATCCATTGTTCCCATCACGCCGTTCATGTTGGAAGAGTTCTGCTGGTTGTATTTCGGCCGCGGTGGGTTGGCTTTCACTTCCGGAGAACCAAAGATGTCGGAATGGCCGCCACCCGGAGGCTTCAGCACACGGCTGGAGCTCTTCTCGTCCGAAAGACCAATGCTGTACTCGGTGGAACCCATTTTGTCTGCAATTTTGCGGAAAATTCAACGGTTGACAAGTTAACACAAAACTTTGCAAAAAATGATCGATTTTCGCACCTAAAGTAACGCTAACTTCTCCTTTTTTCAACAAACAGAAAATGAGGTCACCTAACAACAATTCAAGCAGACCGCACCTTTTACCACAATGGTTTTTCACTCAAATTTTCACACGCTTCTTTTCCAAACACGGTTGCTTCGATTTAATCTTTTACCGATAAGATTCAAGACAAACACAACTTGGTCGCTGCTCAGCGTACTCAAAATAGGGTCCTAAAGCCAAAGGTAATTTTCTATGCACAACACGGTATTATTGTACACTCAAAATCTGAAGTATCCCTCAAAAGGATACTTTCCATCCTTTTTTCAAGTTCACCCAACGTCATCCTTTTCAAAGGGTATGTCTCGAGGTATGTCTAGAGTTTTTTTTAATAGGTCCTACATACACTCAAAATCAGAAGTACCCTTCAAAAAGGGTTTTATCTACCCTTTATCTGTCATCCCAAAGAAAAAAAACCCTTTTTGAGGGTAACTTCCACCCTTTTTTTCAAGTTCACCCGTCGTCACCCTTTTGAAAAGGGTTACTACCGGTAAACTTGAAAAAAGGGTGGAAGTAACCCTCAAAAAGGGTTTTTTTTTCTATGGGATGACAGATAAAGGGTAGATAAAACCCTTTTTGAAGGGTACTTCTGATTTTGAGTGTAGGGCTTTACTCAGGAGTTGGACACTCAGCACGCTGTGCGTGCACGGCGTTTTACATCCTGCGCACACTTCGCGCACTCTCGCGCACCATCGCGCACCATTTTGACGTTTCGAATCAGAGAAAAAATCGGGAAAACATGGCAACACTTCTAGAAATGTCATGTACATCTTTGTTTATAAACAAACAATGGAAAAATGCGTTCAATTTTTGAAGACTTTTTATTTGTATTCAAAATTTAAGTTAAAACGAAATTATTATTTTAATTTTAATAAAGTCTGGTCAACATACGCAAAATCTGACTAATTCCATTTTTGAGACGTTGGTTCCGGCTACTCTGCTCGATGATTCTGAGGATTCTGAGGCTCAAAAAGCCGCCAAAGTAACAGCCCGGTTCCTCCATCGAACCATCCCTGAATGTCGTTCATCCATGGTGCCCCAGAAAAGCAGAGGACGAATTCTACTCCGAAGCCGTGCTGTAAACGGCCACCGGAGGGCTGCGGAACAAGCCAATTTGTGGTGCTGGAGCGGTCATTTTTACCGCCGCTATCTTACGGAAGTGCTTGGAAATTTGCATCCGACGGTACAAATGGGTAAGGTCAACGGGGGCCGGAGGAGGTCGAGGCGAAACTACACATCCCACTGTCGCGAACGATGAAGATTCTCGGGAACGGTATGAAACGTGTGAAGAACTTTATCTTGCCGAAGCGGGAATCGGTCGAGAGTGTGGACAACTATCTGAAACGGTACCGGAGAGAGGCGTACCAGAGCCACTGTGACCTGCTGGTCATTGGGGAAGGTTGCGTGGGTGCGTTGATTGCGTACTAGTTGAAGAAGCGGGCCCGGAAGTGGTTGAACGTGATCGTGGTGAAGAAGGATGCGACCTACCAGGGAGTGTCCACTTGTCTGGCGGTGGGTAGTTTGAGGTAGCAGTTTCGATTGTGGAAAACATCCAGATTAGTTTGTACGGGGCGGATTTTATGTGGAATATTGAGGAACATCTGGGAGAGGACCTTGAGGTTAACTTCATCCATACGGATGTCCGATGTTGGCCTCGGAGCAAGGATCGGAAGAGTTACAGGACATCTTCTTTTTTGATGAAATAAATACTAAGCTGGTTTTGCATTTTGCTACCTTTTGTTCTCAAATTCTTTATTTGTTTAAACATAATCTTGATTTCCCGGTTATCAGGGCCGCCGTCCGTCGTGCTGCTGTCCGAGAAGCCCATTCCAGACGATGCTGCCCTTCTCCTCAACCAACGCAAGCTCCACCTTGAACAATTCGCCGTCCTCGTCATCAGCACCTTTTTCGACGGCCTTTTTGGTACTGTACTCGGCGGGTTTGACCATTTTGGCTAAACTGAAACCCGTTTTGGGTGTTGAATTTGCCCGGATGAGGAACATGTAACTTAACCCAAAATTAAACGGTTTTGCCGCAGCTGGTGCAGTGGTTGTCGTCCTTGCCACTTCCGAACATACATCATCTGGTGGCCGTCTCGTTCAATTTAGCGGCGGATGATTGCTTCCTTGCTGCCACTGTCCTTCTTAGCTTCATACTCCTCGTCACTAGTGTCCTAACCGGTGGAACCGCGGCCACCGTGACATCGGTTCCAATCTCCTTCGCCGGACTTCCAAACCCGGAAAAGAACATACTCGGATCTGTGCTGTAAACGACGTTTGCTCACAGCGCGGATGTCGTGGTCCTGCTCCTCCTTCAGCTGGATCTACCGCCGGTAGCAAGGACACTCCGGAAAATCCCTTAAACGCTCACAAACCGACTATAATTAACCGGAATCTGCGCTGCCTCGAACTTCAGGAATTCAAAAAGTTTTCATAACGCGTTTATTTTTAAACAACGTTAAATTTGACATTTCAAAGCGAAGTGATGCCAGTTGTGCGAAAAAGTGCTATGACAGTTCCCCAAGCGTGAATTGTGTGCGCGCACATCGCCAGCACCCACGAACACCGCGGTGCACCCATTTCACTCTTGAACACAAACGGTTTTCCGAAAACGGTGCGGAGAGTCTAACCCCTTGGCTTTACTGCCGTTCTACGCATAATTGTCCCATGTTCAAAAATGTGCAACTGAGAAAAACGCGATTGAAATTTTTCGACCGATTTCTGTGTTTCTACGCATAATTGTCCCGTGGGTTCCTATTCGCCCTATGTGTCCCTAATCACCCCAGTTAGCAGTTTATCATCCTTATTTGTGATTTTCTTGCTATACAACAGGTAAACAAGACATAATACTTCGTAAAACTAATGATTTCGTGATAGAAAATACTTGGTGGGACAATTATGCGTAGAAGTTTAACGGTGGGACAAACAGACTTGATGTGGATTTTAATGAGTTTCCAAACAAAGTATCAGATTTTATGTGTTTTTCTTAAAGTACACATCAAACTAAACTTAAAAATGTCATAAAGTCAAAATCGTCCAAAACTAACATAAGACAATTATGCGTAGAACGGCAGTTTAGTACCCAATAGTTTGAAGATGCTCGCAAATTTTTTATTCAGTCGGAAAAATCTTGTTTTTCTTGAAAAAAGTTTCGTTTTGAACCACATGATCTAATCCCCTAATTCTGGCTCGATGCAGCTATCATGCGACCGCGTACATGTATGTTTTTTTATTGCACCAAAAGTGCAAAAAATCGCTGGCAACAGTGTCTGCGGCACATTCTGAAATGCCGCGCGGCGTGTACCTTTGAAAGAAACGGACAATAGATGTTTACTAACATACCTTCCAATCCCCGAGGTTAGCAAGGTACCGGCCAGGAGCCCCTTATCTTACTGGTTAGCATTACACGCTCATCTAAAGATGAAAACATGGTATTTCCCGTGTTGGAATATTGTAACCGGATGAGAGTCTAGTGCTATCATACGTTTAATTACAGCAAGATAAGCGTTGTGCAGCCATCCGGAATTGTGCGGCCTTTATTGCTAGTGCTAATGCTAATGATATGTACAAATTTGGCATTACGATGCTCAGAATGGCCCTAAACTAAAAATAATTGAAACTTAGTTTCAATTTGGAGTTGAAAGAAAATTAGTGTCGGAGGTAGCCATGCTAGATATACAGATAAATCCGTATTTTACAGATTTTTCCATCCCAAAAATTCCTAAAATCTGTATATACAGATTTTTTAAAATGGTTTTATTTGAAAGTTTCAACAATTTAGAAATTAATTTTAATTTTAATATGTTTAAAAAGCTAAAATCTGCTGTTAAAATTATTAAAATATCTTCTATGGCTTCGAATTCGACAAGATACAGATAAAATACAGATTTATTTTCAAGAAAATACAGATCTCCCACAAAATAATCTGGCAATGTTGGTCGGAGGTCAAGGTGGCTTTTACGGCTTTTAGAAAACTCACCCGAGACATCAACTGCACTGACAAAGTTTAACTCCATGTTGCGATTTGACAGCTCGATACGCGCAATAGCCCTGTTTGAAAAATGTCGCACGTCGTACGAGTTGTCGCACGGTTTTGATTTTACCGTTTCGATATCGATTGGTCGAAAGGACAACAAACGCACGACAAACACTCGACATGCGCGACATTGTTTTTTCCATCGATTTTCCTTAATTTCGACGTCACGATTTTCGTCGACGCAAACAGTTTGACAGTTCTCTTCAGCTGATCTTGTTTGGACTTGATTTCAACCAAATTGAACCAGTTGTCGTTGCCTTTGGGTTACTGGAGGATTTTGACCGATTGACAGGTAAGTTGTGTTACTTTTCCGGAAAGTTTCGGCTGGAGTGGCGAACGGCCAAATCATAGTCTTATGTTCTGGATTTCCAGATTTCGGTTGTCGTGGCTGTGAAGGACGAAGACGGTGGGCCATGTTCCGGTATCGGGAAGAATCGGTCTGCGATTGAGAAAGCGGATTGGTGTTTTGCTTTCCGCGGAAGTTGCATTCCCAAAGGAGAAGGAGTTTCCGAGTGTTGAATGTGTCGGAAACAGAAGGAGGGAGACGGAACATTCAAGCTCGGGAGTCAATCACTGTTCCGCTTGAATAAAAAGGTGGAGGAGGACGAAATAATAAACTCCCGCGACGTTTCTAAACAGCCAGAATTTGTTAATGGAACCGGTGAGTAGTGTTTTGGATGAGGTGTATTGGGAGTGCGTTTGTATGACGCAAAACAAAACATAAACATAAAACTAATAATTCGACGAAGAAAAATATTCAATTTGAAATTGCACAATTTTGTATTTAAGATTTTTTCATTTAATAATTCATAAAATTTCAAAATTCTTAACTTAACTTCTGAAATCCTAATTTCAAAAATTCTAAAAAGATTAAGTTTTTTTTAAAGTTTGGAGGGTAAATGATGTATTTAAAATTTTAAAATCCAAACATAAATAAATATATAACTCTTTCGTTCTGAAATAAAAAACTAAAAATTCTTAAAATTCCAAAATTCTTAACTTCTGAAATCCTAAATTTAAAAAAAAACGAAGGTTCTAAAATTCCTAAAACTATCAATCTAAAATTCCATAAATTTTTATTTTTAATTCAAAAAAAAAATATAAAAATTTGAAGTTTAAAAATTCCAACATTCTTAAATTTTTAAATTTACACAATTCCTTGCTTCTTTTAAAATTCTTCAAATTGCATAATTTAAAAAACCATTGAATCTTGAAATGAGAAAATTCAAGGTTATTTATAATCTTGAGAATTTGAAAAAAAAATAATGTTCCTAGTTTTAATAAAATTCTCAAGATAACATAAAATGCTAAAACTCTAGACTACTATCATAAACATAAACTACAAACATAATAAAATTCTTAAATTCCTACATTCATAGATTCTAAAATTGTGAAATTTTCGGCTTTACAGAACTCTTAAAATCTAGTATTTGAAAATCCTAAAAACAAGTGCTTACATTCTGATATTCTGGAAAATTGTAATTTAATTCTTCAAGTTTTAATATTCCAAATAATTTAGAAGTTTTAAAATTCCTGAAAGTCTTAATACTTTCAAATTTTTTCGTTTTAATATTTTAATATTATAACATTTTAAAATTTCTGATTCCTAATATCTTGAGGTTTGTAATTCTAAAAAATACAATAATAAACTAGATAATAAGTTTTTAAAATTATCTATTTTTATGTTTTACAATTTTGTGATTTCAACTATTTGGGGGTTTTTTTTAATAAATATTATTTATGAACTTTGATATTAACTTTGAAAAATATTTGCAACGGCATTTTGAAAATATTTATTTTTGTCATTGGATATATCAGAACCTCACTGCTACCCACAATAAAATCAAACATAACATGTTTAATTTTTTTAAACCCAAAAATTCTAAAGAAAGTCAGCTTTAAAGTTTCAAAACATGAATCTTTCTTTCTCAAAATTTTGAAATGCAAAATATTTATAAAACACGTCATGTCTTAATATTTTTAAATTCTTGAATCCTGCAATTTTTTTTAAATTATTTTATTCGTTCCAGCTCTGTACAAACAGTTTCCAGAGTGCTTTTTGCTGGACGTGGACCAGCAAGAGGAAAAGAACAATGAAAATGCGTTGGTGGTGTTGGACTTCTAGCGGAATCTCAAAAGTGCAATTATCAAAACTCAGTCTTCTTCCTGGAGATACTTTCGGCCGAGAACATCCACCGGGTGAAGGCGATCGAGGTGGACAAACTTCCCACGGGGCAGCACTCGAACATTGGAAGGGTAGACAAGCAGAACCTTTCCAAAAGTGGTTGGCCATCGTCGGACCAAAAGGAGTCGGTTTGTATTTCCTTCTTGTGCAACGGCCAATCCCGTCACTAAGCGAAATTAAGAAAAGTATGGCTGCAGTGATAGTGAATATTTCAAAAACAAAGTGCCAGGAGAGTGCAAACTAATACAAATGAATAAAAATAATGAAAAACATAAACAAAAAGAATTTTATTTTGAAAATAACCTCAAAATACCAAAATGACAGCACACGACAAAGGCACGACATCCTAAATAACAAAACCGTGCGACGTCGGTCGAATGTCGTACGACAATGTCGAACAATTTCGATTATCGATCGTACGACAAATACGACATTTTGGTGCAAAAACGTCTGACATTCGTGCGAAAGTCGCGCGACATTGTCGTGCGACGTCGTACGATTGCACGGACGACAAACGACGGACGTCCGACGGACTTTTCAGTCAGGGAGTTTATGTCTAGACTTTTTTTGATCAGGTCCTATAAGGCTTTCTAGTCAGAAATTTACCAACACATTCAAAGTATGTTTACATGACAGCTGGACGTTTGTTTGCATCAGGTTTCCTATCTCTTTCTAGCAAAAGTTTTTTGTCAGGCGACTTCTAGCTGGTTTTTTTGACTGGCTGCCCGATATGTCAGCCAACATACTTCGCAGGGCTGTGACAGCTACAGCTCGATCATTGTTTGCATCAGGACACTGTGACGAGGAGTTCGTCATTTTTGAGTTAAATTATATTTTTTTCATTGGGCCTAGAAAGCCTTATAAACATATGAAACACAATAGTTAATTGGACCTTTAAAAAAAACTCTTGAAGTAATTTTTGTTTTTGAAGCAACCGCTTAAATTGTAAGCTATATTTTGAGTACCTACACTAAAATACTCAGTTTTGAGTATTCTAACACCAAGTACACGTTAAACACATTGAGTAATTCCGAGTTCCAACATTCTGTCTTAGCGAGATAAGCGTGTTGATTTGCACCATGCGGCACCCGTATATCCGTAGGGGCCATCCATAAACCACATGGGCACTTTAGGGGGAGGGGGGTATGGCGATTTTCCACGCTCCATACAATAAAAGATTTTTTTGTTTTGTCCACGAAGGGAGGGGGGGGGGGGAAGTTGAGATTTCGAAAAAATTGTGCACGTGGTTTATGGATGGTCCCTTAAATAGATTACATTGTGCGGCACCGACAGTACGATTCTGGAGTTTTTAGGAGTGGAATTGTTTGCTTGAACCAGTAATTAATGGGTAAGTTACGATGCTAAAGCACGGCACATTAGGAGCTCAAATACCGCATTAAATTTACAGTGAATTAATGCTTCAAATTTTAATTGTATACTCGTTTCTAAAACAATTTTCAGCCCCAATAAAAGTAGTATTGGATGATTTCTCAAAAAATCCTTCTTGTCAGCATGGTCCAACAGTTTTGTTACAACGAACTATTGGAAAAGGTGATCTCCAGGATCAGTTTTACGCTTGTACAGCATCTCGAGATGGAAAGTGTTCTTTGGAGGTAGCTTTTTCATGATAAACTTTTCGTATTGGTGCACTTCATTAACCCGTTATTGCTTATTACAGGTACAAAAGCCGCCCACAGCTGAAAACATCATTTCCAACAGAAGGACTTACATAAAAAGCTCTAATCCGGTGGACACCAAGGAGCCAACTCGTCATCTCGCCCCGTTGAGTTTCGACAGTGAAGAAGCGCAATATTTCTTTACAAATCGTGCGCTAAGCTGTTTTGAGAGCATTTTCACACAGATAGGAATTACCAAAGTACTTTGCATTGGTGCTCCACGTCTGCACGAGCACTTGCTACAGAAAACGTCAATTGATTCGATGTTGCTCGATATTGATGATCGGTTTCACGACTTTTACAGCAACAGGCATTTCATTCATTACAATATGTTTAATCACTTCTTTTTTCGTGGAAAATGTGACGAAGAAATGTTCGAACGCTATTTGAAACACGTCGAGTGAGTTGCTGCATTTTGAAATTCAATCAAAAAGATAATTAAATGTTTCGATACATTTTGTTTCCAGGCCTTCAAGCAGAATATGTATTTTTACTGATCCGCCGTTCGGATGTCGCACCGAGCTGTTGGCAAATACAATTCAAACAATTAATCAAAAGTACAACCATATCAACTCTTTCGTTCAGCAAGTCCTGCCAACGTTCTGGATTTTTCCATACTTTATGGAAACGTACATCCGACAAGAGATGCCTTCCATGGAAATGGCCGACTACCAGGTCAATTATACGAACCACGAAAAGTACCGCGAAGGTAGCAAAGCGATAAAGAACGGATCGCCAGTTCGAATGTTCACAAACGTTCCCTTGGGCATGATCAGACTTCCAACCGGGGAAGGGTACAAATACTGCCAAAAATGCGACAAAAGTGTTCTTAAAAGCAACTCGCACTGTTCAATTTGCAAAGCCTGCACCTCAAAAAACGGAGCTCCGTACAAACATTGCCCGAAATGTCACATTTGCGTAAAAACAAATTATGTGCATTGTGGCAAGTGTGGTCGATGTGCACAAGTTGAGGGACACAACTGCCAGCAGTACAAACGGATGGTGTCTTGTCGCATCTGCTTGGGTCGAGGTCACGTGGAAAAAGGTTGCTCATTCTGGAAGCGCTACGGGATATCCCGAATGTTTCAGGTTGGTTGTGCGGTTTGCGGAGGTAAAGCTCACATACTGCGAGATTGTGCGAAAAGAAAAGTACTTACCAAAGAAGTTTACTTTCTTGGAAAGTATCACAACGAAATAAATGAGCCAATCTAACGGATGTGCAATTGTTTGTTGAATGAAATAATAGTAATAAAAAGGCATTCTAAAGTTTCAACTCTTACGTTTCCTTTTCTTATCCCAACGCAATTTTCAAAAAAAAACTGTTGAAATCACCACTCATTCAAGCATGGTTGACAATGCTTTTTAGTCACGCAATATTTAATGCTTTTCCTGTGTTAATAATCCGCTGTTAATTATCTACTAACACTGTGCCAAACTATTTTGCACACTATTTATCACGTGTTTATTAAATATATATTTTCCTATCAACCATTTTCGAACAGACAGTCTTCATTTAACACCGACAATGAATAAACGCATAGTTCAAGGTGTGCAATACTTTGTCAGTAACTGCACGATACATGGATTGCGATATCTGGGCAACCGATGTAACGTTCCATCAAAGTAAAATTGATTTTTATTTCACTATTAATAGAAGAAGAATAGAACAGTCTAACACTATTCCTTCTGTAGGCTTTTTTGGCTTAGCATGATAACCTGCTCATTTGCAACGATGATTCACATTTTGCTGTACATGGAGAATGATGAAACGGTTCAAATTCACGTCGACACATCATATCTACACTGGAACAACACGTTTCCGGCAGTCTCGATTTGCTACACAAAAGGGCGGAGTTTGAGTAGGGACTAGAACTCTTTTAAGCTGCCTCTTTTATTTCTTTTAATCGTCTTATTGTATTTGTATTTCATTGGACCACTTCAGATTCGATAAGTAAATTTTTGGATGATTACTGGGTTAAAACAAACACAACGAAGCCGGCTAAGTATGCTCATATATATTTTTGTTTTAATTCGTTTTTAATCAAACATATCTATCTCGAAGGGCTGGAAATTATTACCGGGTTGCGCAAAGTTACCTATTCGTTAACCCAAACAGCAATGTCGAAGTTCGGGGTGCTATTTGTGAGGGCATGAACGCAACATGTAACTTGAATCTGGAAACGATGCAAAGTATTGTAAGTATGGAAACGTTCAAAAGTGTGCAATATGGTGTCTTGTAATTCTTAAATCTCTATCAGTTTTTCCCACAAAATTGTTCAGAAATTTTCATGGATGTAAAGTTTCTGGGCAAACCTTATAATTGCGATGATTTTTTCGAGCGGTTTGATACCGAAATGGGCCCATGCTTTGTTGCGAACAGTATCTACTCCAAGTGAGTGAAAGTGCTTTATCAAACTTAGGTCTTATTATTGTTTCAAAATCTTCTTAGAAGTGCAGACAAATCATATGAAAGACTTCCCATGAAATACACCACAGATTGTCCAACGAGAACGTTTGAATTCCGATACAAGGAGATAGAAGCAGTAAGTTTTATGGTTAGTTTAAAATCATTATTATTTATAAAACTTTCAAGTAATAAGAATTTTGTTTTATTTTTAGCTTTATATTCATAGTTCCGAAGAGTTACCATACCTTCTGATGCCCTCTGTTCGATTGAGAAAATCAGGCGCAAACATGCATTATTCACTGAGTGTAAACTAACTGAATAATATATTAGTTTTCAAAAAAACGTAAGAGCCATTGGTAAACAAAATCTTTTTTGCATCGGTATTCGACCTACTTACGAAAAACTAATATCAAAAATGCTCGAGATTGTTCATCTACACGTCCTTCAAGTGCCCCCAACTTAAAATAAATGAAATTTTGTTTCATTTTCGAGAAAAACAAAAAATAGTGTCAGAGGTCACGGTGGCTCTTACGGCTTTTTAAAAACACACCCGAGATATAGACTACAAGCATATACAAAGTGTAATCCTGAAAGTTCTTTCAGACAATTGAGATTTTCAACTATCCGGACGTCAAGTTTGAACCTATCGAGAAGAGAGAGTGTCGATTTCCGTTTGAGAACATTTCCCAACATTTGCCTCTCGAAAACATTTATCAAACTTTGGAGTACAGTTTCACTAACTGTTTCCTTACTAAGCGTATCCAAATAGAACTCGAGAAGTGCAACTGTACGTTACCGACATCTCCAAAAGAGTGTAAATAATGATTAGTAAATAATTGTGGTCTTAACACAAATGAGTAAGGCGATGTTATTTTTTTCAGATAAGCATAAATATTGCGACTTTAATGGTCTCATCTGTGTATCTAAAGGTAAGAGACCAATGGAGCACCCGCAGTCGAGCAGTTTTTGACAGTTCGCTCAATAAGAAATACATTGTAGAAAAAAACAAAAACTGCTCGAATGGAAATGCTCCATATGTAAATAACATACAATTATTCTTACATTCTCGATTTCTGTTGCACAGCTTTTTTTTTTAGTTCTAATTTGTGCCAATAATGTTATTTAAAAGACTGTTTTTATTTTGCAAATTTGTCACTAATATGACTGAAGAATCCGAATCCAAAGATGTTTTTAAACAAATTTTTAGCCGACATCTTAGGATTGACGAAAAAGGTCCTGTTTAACGGAGAACAAAGCTGTATCCAGTCATGTTTGGAAATGGAGATTAATTTGATTGGGTTCGTACTAAATGGTTACTGTTATTTAAACAATGCGCAGTTTGATAACTTCACTTGGTTAAATTTCAGTGAAAACACGATAAAACTGCAGGATGGAAATGATCCTGGCCTTGTACAACTTGAAGTGGTGAACGTTCCCACCAGCAGGTACGAGCGAATTGTCGCTAAAGACAGTTTGGACTTTATAGGTATGAAAGTTACGTAGAGTATACTTGAAAATAATTATTCAACCTACTTTTGCTTACAGTTTCTCTTGGTGGAGTTGGAGGATTATTTTTCGGAATATCGCTACTAAGTTTAATTGAATTCATGTATCTATTGTTACGCAAATCCGTCTAAAAAAAAAACAAATAAAACGTCCTGTAGGCGCTTGTATTCATGCAATTGAACTCGAAATTTGTCCTTTTTAACAACTCAGTTTGATGAAGAAAGTTTAAAAGTTGCGTAACAACATAAGTGAAAAAGCCGTACTTCACCCTCTACTGCCCAATTTTTTTTTCGAAAACTTTTATTCTTTTATATTTTTTTCTTCCAACTTCAATCTATCGACCACTTTATCAGCTTAATTCGTGTTTCTTGTTCTCCGTTTTCCCAAGCATTAGTCCTCCGAATGTCTCAAGTTATAAAACGTCCATGGTAGAAGGGAAGATGTTTCGAAATTAATAACGCCGATGTGGTTAGTTAGACTGTCCAAAATGTTCTGATTTTATTGTAATCGAAAAGTCCCCCAGAGCCTCACACATGAGGTACTGAGGTTTTGCTTACTGAGCATTAATCGAGCTACTTGCTTTAATCGCGGCGAGGTAAACGAAGTTTAGCTTTGTTCGCAGTTTGGTTGTCGGCTGTGCTGACGATGTTGGTGGCGTCGATCAATTATGCGGAAAGCAATTTCCGTAACTCTCATTTCTCAACATTTTTATGTCACTTTCAAATCTCCATGTCGACTCCCGAAAATCGTGATCCGGCCACTATATATCTCAAAGGACACAGCTGACTCGACTTGCCTATGTAAATAAATAAATTGTTCGCTCTACAGCTTTGCCTTGGCATTCTCGATTGCGAGATTTCTAATCGAAACTGGAAGTCCGTGGGCTTGATTGTTGAGGCAATTGCGAACCTCTTTTTACACTTGTGGTAATCTATTTGGGGGTTCTATCCGGGATCCTGTCCTGTTTTGAGTCACTCCCGGCAGTACGACTTGTCCGCTCGCGCACATCACAACAACTGCCTAAAGCTTACGTCAGCTACACGATTGTTGTATTCTAGGTAACACTGACTTAACCCTGTTTGCTGCTCAAGCTGGTATAATATTAGGGCGGAACCACAACACCTAAGCTTCCATCCACCCAGGAATTCGAACTGACGACCATTGATTTGTGAGTCGAACTGCCTACCAGCGACTCCACCGTGACAGGACCCAAGGAGACGACTCCTACACCTGGACTGAGCTAACGACCTCACCTCTAGGTTAGACCGGTCCAACATTTACTTCCCCGTCCGACGGAAGGCGTGATCAGACAAATCTCGTTTCGAAAAATGCTACCGGGAGGTCTGGGATCTAACCTAGGCCGACTGTGTGAGAGGCAGCCACGCTAACCCCTACACCACGGGTTTCGGCCAACTTGCTTATGTCTGCGTGCTAATTTTGTCTCGCGCGTGGATATTTTTATGGAGCCCAAAATGTCGAAATCACACCACTTTTTTTTCTAATGTTGGTACCACTGCGCGATTTTGACATTTTGGGCGTGCACCATTCGTAACGCCATCTTCGCTTAAAAATCTAGACCAGGGGTGTCCAACCTTTTGGCCTTCCGGGCCAGATATGATTTTTTTGAAACAGTGGCGGGCCGGAACTAATGTTTAATCATTTTTTTTCATTAAATTTATTTTATTAGGTTGTTTCAAGTAAACAAATAAATATACTAGTGTTGCAAATATGATTTATATATCTTGATTTTAAGAAAGAAAAATACAGATAACATTCACAGATGTGTTTTTTGATTTATTTTTAATCTATTTTGGTTTAAATTATATTGTAATTGTTTTGTTAATTGAAGTTAAATACCCTGATATCATTAACTAAAAAAACATTTTGAATTGCAAGCTTTTTTCATGTTTGGAAAATCAACGAGGCAAGATAAAATTTATTAAAAAGAAATTCGGACTCAAGTCTTCTTTACAAAAATAAAAACAATTTTTGCGTTGTTGTTTTTGTTTTTTGCTCTCTGATTTCTTGACTTATTTTAAGATTTTTGCCTTTCTTACTAAAGAAAGGTATAGGATTTGCTTTTGGCTCCGACGCCAAATCAAGCTTCGTTCCCAAATCATTTCTCGAGCAATATTCATTCGAAAAATCTGCAAAAAATCATGGACGATCGATTTTCGACGCCCGATCGATTGACAATGACAGAATTGGTCTACCTCCAATATCCGAATTTTGGCGCTTAATTTACTGTAAAGCACGCGTGACGTCCGTGTGTGGTAAAAAAGTGCTCAATTTTGTGGTAGGGGTTTCTCAGAGCCCACATTATGGATTTAAGCTCTCTTGGGCGCATTTGAAAGGGGATGTGCTGAACCTGAACCAGTTCCATACCAAATTTGAATTTATCCATTTTTATGGGGACTCGGAGTGTGTTTTCACCAAATCAGGCGGTTTTCAAATGAAAATTCGGTCGAAAATTGAAGTATTGAAATCGTTTATTTATCCAAAAAATTGCATTTTTCCAGCCCTACATCCTCCCAAATTTTCATCCATGTCGGTAATGTGGTTCTTGATTTACAGCTTGTGGACCAATTCACTGTGAGGGGGGAAAACCCCTAAAAAAGGTAAAAGCCAATTTTCACCAAATGCCAAAACTATTCCTTTGGCATTTTATCTAATTTTTTTTCTCCACATCATAATCTAGACCATACTCGATGTTCTGAAACAAATTTGACCTCATTCGGATTTACCGTTCAGATTTTAGAAAATTTCCATTTTTGCCTTTCTTACTAAAGAAAGGTATAGGATTTGCTTTTGGCTCCGACGCCAAATCAAGCTTCGTTCCCAAATCATTTCTCGAGCAATATTCATTCGAAAAATCTGCAAAAAATCATGGACGATCGATTTTCGTCGCTTCGTCGACAAGTTGTCAAGTTGAGCTTCACATGCAGACGCGAGCAATGCTGGCGCGTGATGCTGGCGCGTATAGAGTTTTGATTCTAGATTACCTTCTTTTAGTGCACGTTGCTTTATCGATTGTTCGGTCATCACAAATCGCCTATCATTATTTTCTATGCTAAGCTTCAGTGAACGCAAACTAGACGCAAGCAGCTATCTGTTCTGAAGCCTCATGCTCATTCTTTTGCCTTTCTTTTTTGTTTTGCTCATTCTCTGATCGATATCTGGGCGAACGAATTTCTGGGAAGCGTCCAAGCTTCCCATGTGCCAGTGACAATGCACATCGCGGATTTGGTTTTCTAGCTTCGGTACTAGCCTTTTTGTGTATTAGTATTTTTGTTTATCGTACCAGCGCACCAAGGTGGTTTATTCGGTACGTTTGCGTTTGTCGTAGTGAAGTCCCACCGAGTGTTCAGTCGTTGTTTGCTTCCCAATCCCAAAAACGCCTAAATGCATACTCTGGCTTGCTTATTGAAAGCTCACAATTTTGCCTAACGCCTAAATGCTCATTCTTTTGCCTTTCTTTTTTGTTTTGCTCATTCTCTGATCGATATCTGGGCGAACGAATTTCTGGGAAGCGTCCAAGCTTCCCATGTGCCAGTGACAATGCACATCGCGGATTTGGTTTTCTAGCTTCGGTACTAGCCTTTTTGTGTATTAGTATTTTTGTTTATCGTACCAGCGCACCAAGGTGGTTTATTCGGTACGTTTGCGTTTGTCGTAGTGAAGTCCCACCGAGTGTTCAGTCGTTGTTTGCTTCCCAATCCCAAAAACGCCTAAATGCATACTCTGGCTTGCTTATTGAAAGCTCACAATTTTGCCTAACGCCTAAATGACAGTTTAGTGAATTACAGTAGGCGTTTCAAAGCTTTCAAGAACATTTATGCGGCTTTACCGTTACATCGTTGTTTACAACACGGCAAATTCTCGGGCAGAAAGAGTTTCAACATTATGAACATCGCAAATTGTGAGCTAAATCTCTGTCGCAAAAACAATGTGTTCTGATTTTAAAAATCGAAAATGCTTGTGTGCGAGCACAGCTTACAACCGGCCATGGCAAATGGGGCAAAAACCAGCGCTTTTCAGTTATATGATTAAATATAGTTGAGTTTCGAATTGATTAATGAATGGACCATTCTTTATTTTGCTATTTCTTTGAAAAAAAAAATCAACTGCCGTTAACTTCCTTTTGTAAGAAAGGCTCTATCTCACCCCAGGTGGGATTAAATCGGGTTTTTTTTTCTTTTTTTATAAATATTTGCAGTAATTTTTATTTTCAATATGATTAATTTGCCTTTTAAAGCTATTTTTTTTAACCAAAACCTTATCACTGAAAGTTGTTCTGTAAAAATATATTATTTTTGCTTATACGTTTATGAAAAATCTATTTTGATCAAAATCCTCAAAAAAGCTACAATTTAATTAGAAGTAAAGACAGCAAAAACTTAAAAAAAAACTTTGTTTTTCTTTGCAATCTTTTTGCAAAGATGATAAGAATTAAATTCGAACATAAAGAATGTTTAGATGTAAAATAAAATCATTAAAAAAACAACAAAAAAAAAAACAAAAGACAAAATCCAAACAAAACGTTAAATTAGCAACATTTTATGTCACGCATTTTATCTAAATATTTGATCTTAACAATATTTTTTTGTTATTTTGACACACATTTATTTATTGAGTATTTCATGAACAGTCTTAAGGGCCGTTCATAGAACTATTTTGAAAAGCGGTCGCGGGCCGGATAAAATGGCTTCACGGGCCGAATCCGGCCCGCGGGCCGGCGTTGGGCAGGCCTGATCTAGACCTTTAAAAAAAACTCCAGCAATGTTACATTGTAATTCCGATGGTTTGACATTTATTGTTGTAAAATCATCTAGAGTTTTATGTGAAAACATAGGGAATCCCATAGCATAAGCTTTAGCTTAATTATTGTAGATTGCAGCGATTTTTAGACAATCGTGCAACTTGTGGAAAGTGCACACCTCAAACTACAGCAGAAAATAACTGTCTAAGACACACACCCTAGTTTGAAACTGTTCCAAAGGTTCCAAAGTGTTCGTAAGCAGAAAAGCTCATCGAGACACGCATCACTCTAGGCGAGCGAGGGAGAGAAGGGGTAGGATTTCAAGTGTGTGTGTGTGTGCAACCAACCAAACGGGACCACGCGGTCGCTTCTTACAAATTGAGTTGTTTCCATGTATTTTTAGATCTTCATTCTATACATACAAATAACTCGCATAGACATTTGGAAGGTGTTAGCTCTGCCGAGCTTTGGTGACCCATTTCTACGCTGGCTAGCCGAGCGCGAGGTCCCTCAGCTTTTATCGACAAGCCCCGCCCTGAAGAACGTTTGCACCAATCGGGTTCAAACGTTATTTAGAACTTCCGAACCCTTGTCAAATGGACAAGGACCCAGCGCGTATATAGTTTGATAGTAACAGTATTCCTAATTCCAGGCGTCGTTCACCAAGCCATGATGGCCTTGTGGTTAGCATTTTTGCTTACCAATCCAAAGGACGGGGGTTCGAACCCCGACTCGGGTGACTTTGATTTTTCGTTCATGTTCAGTGTTTCAAGATTAATATTTCCTATACTATCTCGTTGGGAGCAGATGGGAATCGAACCCAGGACCATTCGCTTAGAAAGCGAACACCGTAACCAGTCAGCCACGGCCGCTCTTAGAAGGGGTAGGATTTCAAGTGTGCAAATATTTTGGTGCGCAGTTGGGATTTGCAAGGGTGGAGAATTTGGTGCAAAGTGTGCAATATGAGACCAAAAAAAAAAAACTCTGGATATGAAAATCCTGTCGGAATTACACCGAGCTTACGCAGCGGTAATCGCGAGACGGTCGGAATCGAGAAAAGAAAAGTAGAACTCGCGGTTACAATCGAAAAGAACTTTATTCTGCCGAGCAACTTCTGCTGCGACGCGCACGCGGTAAACTTTGGAGAGAGAATGAGGTAGGGTAATCGCCAAGGCTCTGCCAACCAAGGTTGGCGTAATAACGGCGCACCAAGGTGGTGTGAAATAGGGGAACACTGTATATTTCATCACTCCCCCTCAGTGTGAGCCTTCTTCACTAGTCATCCATCACTGGTGCTTCTGTGCCGCCTGCAGCCACCGCGACCGCGCACGCCGCGATCTCTACAGCGTGTTCCACCTCGTAGTCGTCCAGGCAGCGTGGTTGCGCTGGTCTCGGCCCGCCTTCGTCACCTCCTGCTTCGTCGAACTTTTCTTCGTTACTGTCAGTTGCTTCGTCTCCAGCCGAGTTTTCTCCGACTTCTTGCTTGAGTTCTTCCTTCTTCTCGACGAACGGCTTCAGCTCAATCTCGTTCACCGATGTCTCCGCCGGCCACTCCACCGTTGTCGAGCCATCGCCGAGTTCGTTGAACCTTGCGTCACAGCTAACGGTGATCTTGTCCGACTCCAGATCGACAAACCGGTACGCTTCCCGATCCATGGCGTACCCGACGAAGATCAGCTTCTTCTCCGGCGTGTTCACGAACGCTTCACTGCCGAACGCCCGAAGATGCTGCAGATCCGGCTTTCGTCCCCACCAAAGCTCGTAAGGGGTTTCCTGACTCGACTTGGACGGAATCCTGTTCTGGAGATACGTGGCCGTAAGCATGGCCTCGCCCCAAAATCGCTTGTCCAGTCCCGCGTCGTTCAGCATGCAGGTGGCCATTTTCGTCAACGACCTGTTCTGTTGTTCAGCAACGCCGCTCTTGGCAGTGGTGAACTGAGGCTGGATCCCTTCCACCTTGTAGAAGTTTCGGAGTTCTGTGTTGTTGAACACTCCCCCTCCATCCGACCTCACCACAAGCGGCTTGCGACCGAACTGGCTTTCGACCCACCGGACGTACTCCTTGATCCCACTCGCCGCTTCGCACTTCCGCTTCAGCATGTAGGTGACCGTGAACCTACTGAAGTCGTCGACCATCGTCAGGACGAACCGATTTCCGCTGGGCGTGACGGTTCGCATCGGCCCACAAACGCTAGCGTGCACTACGTCTAGCAATTGTTTCGACTTCCGGCCGAGCATAGGAGGTAAATTGGTTGACTTACCCTCCTCGCAGCACTCACACACCAGCCGCTGTCCACAGTCCGTCACCTTCATCCCCGTGGCAAGCTCCTCCTCGTAGATCCGCTTGGTCAAAACCCAGTCGTGATGACCGAGCCGTCGGTGCCACTGGTGCTGGCAATCCGCGTTGTGTTGATGCTCCGCAGCCACCATCGATACCGCCGTCACTTCTTCTTGGCGCAGGTAGTAGAGTCCTCCGTGACGTCTACCCGTTGCGACCACTTTACTTCCGGCACTTACAATGGAACAGCCTTTCTTGTTGAACACAACACTGAAGTCCTTTTCGGCAAGCTTCCCGACCGAGATCAGACTCGTAGTAAGTCCTGGCACGAATTTCACCTCACTGATACTAATCTTCACCGGCTGTGCTTCTCCGTCGATGCCGACCACTTCTCCGCTTCCGACGCCACAAATCGCCGTCTTCGTGCCGTTGGCCAGCGTGATACCACCACCGTCGAATTCGCTCAGCGACGTGAAGAAACTCCTATCGTTGGTCATGTGCGCGCTGGCACCACTGTCGATCACCCATCTGGCGTTCCTCTCCACTCCAGTGGTGAATGCGACGCCCCGCGCATCGCTCTGAGCAGCTTTTGCCTTCGCGTTCCCACCGCCAGTGGACTTCCTTTGATCTTCGGCAAGTTCCGGACAGTTCACTTTGAAGTGTCCGGGTTCGCCACAATTGCACACCGCCGGCTTCTTCCGACGCTTACCTTCGGTAGATCGCATCGCCTTCTCCGTCTTGGAATCCTCCCTGCCGCTCCAGCTGCCGGTTGTACTCGTCCTCCAATCTTGCCTTGACGACTTGAAGGAGATATCGTCATCCGCAAGACAATCCAGGGCAGTCACAACGCCATCGTACGACACCGGAAGGCTCCGTAGCAGCATACAAATCTGGGTGTCCGTGTCGAGCGATGTTCCGGCCGCTTCCAGGCGATCAAAAGCTCCTCAAACTCACGCAAATGAGCTTCGATTTCGTCGCCTTCCGCCAAGTTGAGGGTGCACAGCTTCTTCAGAAGGGAAACACGAACAGAGCGAGTCGTCTTCTCGTGATGGGCCTTGAGCGCTTCGTAAATGTCATGGGCGTGAACTTGGCCTTTGATGTGCCACAGTTGACTGTCTTCCACCGCCACAATCAGCATCCCTCGCGCCTTCCGGTCCTTCATCTTCCAAGCTGCATCCTGCTCTGCCGCTGCGGGGATTTCTTCCTCGACCACTTCCCACAACTCTTCTGTCTCCAGCAGCGCGTCCATCCGCAACTTCCACACCTGCCAGTTGCCTTCATTCAACCGGGCGATTCCGGTCTTCGGATCGGCCGCCATCTTTACCGAAATTTGCACTTCAGTTCTTTGCCACACGCGAAACTAACCTCACTTTCCGTTCGGTGCTCCGCCACCGATCGGTCAACAAAGCGAGCAACTTTTTCTTCCCCGCGGAAACGTCCGGGCTTTTCCGAAACCAACCACAACTGGGCCATAACCTGTCGGAATTACACCGAGCTTACGCAGCGGTAATCGCGAGACGGTCGGAATCGAGAAAAGAAAAGTAGAACTCGCGGTTACAATCGAAAAGAACTTTATTCTGCCGAGCAACTTCTGCTGCGACGCGCACGCGGTAAACTTTGGAGAGAGAATGAGGTAGGGTAATCGCCAAGGCTCTGCCAACCAAGGTTGGCGTCAGGCCTGCAAAATGTTTCCAACCCAGCGTACACATGAAGCAAACCAAAATGTCAGTTCACTGCTAGCATTTGACTGTAAGCCTACTGTGTCCGTTCAACTACTGCCGCCTGACTCGTACCGGTCGGCTGGTGGAGAATGAGAGATGTGAAAAAATGAGCTACACTCACTCAATTCGTGTCGTATGACTGACTCGTAAAATCCTCTCTAAACACTATTTTGACTATTTTTAAACTATTGAATGGTTCTAGACTGTGCAAAACACTTAAAACAACCATAACTTATATTCAAAATTACATTTGCACGCATAAATACCAACTTTTTGTGTAAAAACTTGTTTCTTTATGTGTGTGCGTGCAACGTCGAATGAGCGTTGGTCGACTACTGCCTCGCATTGCAGCTGCTCAGTGAGCTAGGGCACTCACGACTGAGTCGGGTTTGTTTATGTCACGATTTTGCGGTTCAGTGAATGGATCTGAAAAAATCGTGTTTGCGTCGCCGATTTTCGCGTCAGGACCCCTGACATTTTCAGCTCTGGTTGGCGTAATAACGGCGCACCAAGGTGGTGTGAAATAGGGGAACACTGTATATTTCATCAAATCCAACAACACCTTACACTCAAAGTAAAAAGTATCCTTTTTTCAAGTTCACCCGTCGTCACCCTTTAAAAGGGTATCCCCGTAAAAAAAATCCGACTATTCGCATAACTAAGTCGGGTCTAGTCGGGTGGTTTCGGCCGATTCGTTGGCCAACGAATCGGCCGACCGGGCAACAGACTTCTGTGCAATCTTTACATAAGCGTCTGGTGGTAAATCGGTTGTCGAAATCGGCCGACGAAATCGGTTACAAAAACAACCGATTTTTTACCGATTTAGTGTGTGAATAAAATAAAATCTGATTCAACCCAATTTAATCGGTCTATTCGTAGTGCGACTTAAAATCTTACTCCTGACGAATCCCGACTAAATCGATTAACTGGTTGGTTGTTTTTGATTACCCGATTTCGAAGGGTGTTTCGTTAGGGCGAGGACTGTCAAATTTTTATGTATCGAAAATGTACTGAATTTGACATATATGTAAGGGTACACTCAAAATCAGAATAACCCTTAAAAGGGTACTTTCTATCCTTTTTTCAAGTTTACCCGTCGTCACCCTTTTGAAAGGGTACGAGGGCGAAACCCTTCAAAAGGGTACTGGCCCAGTACCCTTTAAAAGGATACTGGTCATGGAGCGGCGCGCTCACTAGCGACATCTATGAGTCAATTTTGTTTTGTTGAAACAGTGCTGCCATCTATTGTAATTTTTTTATAATTTCTTTAAGCATTAAATTTTATTAGGAAAATGTTTTTTATTGTTTTAAATTAATATTTACAGTTCAAAATAAAAAGTAATCCTTAGTAAATCACATGCTTTGAGTATTGCGCTGTTCGGTTTAAACCATGCACTCGCGATCACGACGTAATCGGCTCGCCGCGAGATGAACGTCGACTAGGACTTCATCCAATTCGAAGAGAATTTCGAACAGGTCCGTCCAACCGGCGCACCTTCGCGCTGACATTTTCCGCCGGCTGGGACATGTGGTCAATCATAATGGTTAGATGACGCACCTTGTGTGCTATCCGGCCGGATGCTGCACATTCAGCCATCCGGGAAACCGGCATATTTCTGCAATAAGAACGCCTGTAACCAAAATGACAAAAACAAAACCGACCAAAACAAACTTGATTGCAAGCGATTTTCGATGCCCCCTGTGTGCGGATGTCACAGTCTTCTACGACGGAATGGTGGTAGATGGACAAAATTGGCCAAAATCTGGAACAACACCGGTAAACTAAAAAAAAAACTTTAAAAAACACGCACCACGGACGAGCACGATCCAAAACGTCAAACAGATTTAAGTACCGAATTTAGAAACTAGGGCGGCGCTAGTGGTACCTGTTGCAAAGAAAGTTACCCTTTTGAAAGGGTAACGCCAATGAGGTGAATCAAACGGATAGTTTTAACCCTTTTAAAAGGATAAAATGTACCCTTTTGCAAAGGGTAAACCTCGACTACCGTTTAAAAGGATACTTTTAACCCTTTCAACCGGTAACTTTATTTTTGAGTGTAAAAGGGTGACGCCGGGTGAACTTTAAAAAAGGATAGAATGTATCCTATTTGAGGATTGAAAGTACCCTTTTGAGGGATACTTCTGACTTTGAGTGTACAGACTCGACAAAGTTTCGTTTCTCAAAAGTGAGTTCGCATTAAGGTGTATCGAGAAATTAAAAGTGAGAGTGTGTGCGTGCAACATGGAGTTAAACTTTTTGAAAAGCCTTGGTAAGCTTCACAGCAACTGCACAGAAAGTTTAACTCCACGTTGCGATTTGACAGCTCGATTCACATCACACCGCATCCGCACAAAATTTGACAGATCCGTACTGCGGATACGGATGCGGAACAGTGTGAATGGCTGCATATGAAATGCATTGGAGAAATCGCGTCCGCACTGTGCGTCCATACTGTCAAATTTTGTGCGGATGCGGCTGCGGATGCGGTATAATGTGAATACACCTTTAGTCAACTCAAAATTGATATCTAGAGAGTTTACTTGAAAAATGCGATAGCCTGTTAAGCGTGTAGGACAGCGGACAGCGCTGTCAGATGTCATTTTCCGAAAGCCGAAAGGGAGGAAAATCACATTGCTGCCCAAGTGCTGACGAAAAGTTGTTTTTCTTGAAAAGTTGAGGAAAAAATCGCTCACGAGCCCACTCGCCACAATGCTGGACATGGAAAACATCAAACTGCCGCAGCTGGAGAACAAACAAAAGTCGTATGCCGGCATCCCGGAGGCCGTATTTGTGGTGAGTCTCGTTCGTCGGTCATCATACACTTATAAGGAAATCGATACCGTTTGACGATGAGTGCTGGTTGAGGAGAAAGGTGAATAATTTGAATCCAAAATTATTTATGCATTTTTTCCGCAGGAAGATGTCGAAGCCTACATGAAGCAATCCGGCAGCGAAGAGAACGTAGAGAAGGTGCTGAAAAGTCTGGACGAGCAGCATAGCAAGTACAAGTTCATGGAATTTAACATAATCTCGCGGAAACGGCGCCTACGGCAGCAGATTCCGGACCTGGCCAAGAGCCTGGAGATGATCAAAATCCTGCGAACGCAAACCGAGGACCGGGAGACGCAGTTTCTGCTGAGCGAGCAGGTCTTTGTGAAAACGTGCGTTCCGCCCACGAAAACGGTCTGCCTGTGGCTCGGGGCGAACGTTATGCTCGAGTACCCGCTGGACGAGGCCGAGGAACTGCTCAAGCAGAACAAACTGTCCGCCGAGGTTAACCTCAAGTGTCTGGAGCACGACCAGGAGTTTTTGCGCGATCAGATCACTACAACAGAGGTCAACATGGCCAGAGTACATAACTTTGATGTGAAAAAACGCCAGGCCAAGAAGGCCGCCGAACAGTGAGATGGTTCAGTTTAAGCCCCCTTTTTTCCCTCTATTTTCGCTAACAGATCGTAACTCGGATTTGCTTTTATTGACGGGTTTTGTATGACCTAGGTCATTGACCTTGTTGCTTAAAATACATCAATAATTAAATTATTTCGAGTTTTTTTATTCTTACAGAGAGAAAATAGCTCATTGCTTTAGTTACACCGATCATCAATTTGAGTTTTTGTAAAATATTTATTAAAGGCCGAATGTTTATTTCCCATGTTTTTTGTTGGATACAGAGACGATATCTAGAGTTTTGCCTTCCTCACCTTACTGAGGAAAGGCTATACAATCACTCGAAAAATGAACTTCCTAATTCAACCTCGTATACCCACCGATTTTAACAAATGTCCGGAAGATTGTAAAAAGGTGGTTTTTGTAAGATGTTTCGATGAAAATGATGTCCGGGTCCACCATGTGACACGTCGTTAGTTAGATAATTGAAAAACTATCGAGAGTACGCTTTAGTACAGTCATCCCACATATTCGGAACGGTTTCCAGATCGGCCAATGTTCAAAAAATCATGGCAAATCGATCATTGAACTTAATGATTCGCTTTTACCTTCATTTGAAAGCTTTTCTTGCGATCTTTCGAATGCTGTATCGAACATCTGCAAATTTTAACTTTTATATGAAGTTTTTGAAGAATTACTTTGACCCTTGAAATCCACAAATTCGGAACACTTTTTTCTTACGAATGTAAACAAACTTTGGATCTCTCCAGGAGTACATATTTATTACCAAATAATGACTTCACACACTGAAACCAATGAAACTCAAGCTTAGTCATGATTTATACATGGTTTGATAACTTTGTTTGTGAAAATATCAGTTAAATTCAGGTGTTCCACAATTGTGGGAGGCACAATAACATCCCACAATTATGAAACAGGCCATTTGAAGGCAGTGTTTTGGTGCTCTGTACAAAATAGTCTTGGAATGAAGTTTTTTGTTCAAAAAGTACTACTTTTACTAGTGAAATAGCAAGATAATGTCCAAACGAAGTTTCTAAAAATAGTAAGGTGGACAGATAAGCTACTTTTGGCATGCTATTGACAAATTATCATAAAAGTGTTTCGAATTTGTGGGTGTTCCGAATATGTGGGATGACTGTAGTGTGTTTATTGTAAGATAGTTAGAATTGTAATAGTTTGGAAGTACACTGCCCCTGATCGCATAAATGTCCCATATGCATTTTCATCGATTTCGAGTTATTGATGTAGTTTGATTCAAAATTGTGTGCTCTTTCGATAGAGCCTATAACATCCAGTACTTTGTTCTAGATATCAGGAGGAAATCCAGTTTTTTCGCGAAAATTTAACACGTAGCTTTATGTATGGGACAAACTTCAAATGCGTTTTTCTCAGCTTGCTGTTTTTGCATATGGGACATTTATGCGAACATGGGCAGTACAGTACAGCTTCAATTCATGGCTTGCTTCAATCTTCTCACTGCAACACTCCTCCTGAAGATGAAGAGATGCCCATTGAACTCCTGTTCACTTCCAGCTTCATCCTCTACAACGGCTTCGTGAGTCCATCGGCAATCTGGTTGTCCGTGCTCACGTACTCCAGCTTAAGCACACCTTTCTCGAGGAAATCCCGGATGTAGTGATGCCGGATGTCGATGTGCTTCGTGCGGGGGTTGTAGCCACCGTTCTTGGCGATGGCGATACAACTTTGGTTGTCGCACCGAATTTTGATCGGTTGGTTGGATCCGAGCAGCGTTGAGATCCCGCGCCACCACGACGCTTCCTGGATAGCCGCAGACACCGCCATGTACTCGGCTTCGCAGGTCGAGAGCGCTACCGTGGGTTGTTTCTTGCAGGACCACGAAATCGCTCCTCCTTGCGCCAGGAAAATGTATCCGCTTGTGGATTTGCGCTCGTCCGGGTCCGATCCCCAGTCAGCATCGCAGTAGCCGACAATCTCCGACTCAGCGTCCCGCTTGTACTCCAGCCTGCGCGTAGCTGTGCCGCGAAGGTATCGCAGCAGGTGCTTCACCGCGTTCCAGTGCTTCGGTCCCGGGTTCCGGTTGAACCGGCTCAGGGTGTTGACCGCGAACAGGATATCCGGCCGCGTGCTCTAGGCCCGATACATGAGGCAGCCGACCGCTTCTTGATAAGAGACGTCTTTCATCAGCGCGGTCTCGGCCTCGGTCTTCGGGCTCATCTCGTTCGACAACTTCTCGCTCGCGTTCATCGGGATGCTGACCGGCTTGCACTCACTCATGTTGAACCGCTTCAGAACGGATTCGATGTACGCTTCCTGGTCCAGGGCGATTCCATCTGCCATCCTCTCGATCCGGATTCCGAGGCAGTGCTTCGCGGCTTCCAAGTCCTTCGTGCGAAAGTGGCTGCTGAGCTGCTTCTTCAGCTTGTTCGTCCTTGCGCTGTTGTTGCTGAAGATCATCAGGTCGTCGACGTAGATGGTCACGATCAGGATGTTGCCATCGCTCTTGCTGAGGTAAACCCACGGATCGTACTTCGTCGGGGCCAGTCCAAACTTCTTCAGAGCTGCGTCCAGCTTCTGATTCCAGACTCTTCTCGACTGCTTGAGCCCGTACAGCGCCTTGTTCAGCTTGCAGACCAGCGACTTCTGTTCACCGTCGGTGAAAAATGGTGGCTGCTCCTGTAGGTCTCCTTGGAGGAATGCAGTCCCGGCGTCCATTTGATCCACAGCCAGGTCGTGCTTCGCGGCCAGGGCGAACAGGTACCGAAGCGAACTGTATCGAACGACCAGGGCGTAAGTTTCGTCGAAGTCTACCCCTTTTCGCTGCGAGTAGCCCTTTATGACCAGCCGCGCCTTGTGCCGCTGCACTCGTCCTTCGGCATCGTGCTTGGTTTTGAAAACCCACTTGCACTTGATGGCCTTCCGTCCTCTCGGCAGCTCAGCGAGCGTCCACGTGTTGTTGTCGACCAGGGCCTGGAACTCCTCCTGCATGGCCCGTTTCCAGCAATCACGGTCGTCTCGTTTCAGCGCCTCTTGGAACGTAACAGGGTCGTCGACATCAGACCCGGCTGCCATCGCCGCGAAGCCGTGTTCATCGGCCGATTCGTAGTCGTCCTCCAAGGAACCAGGGAACTCGTCCTCAGATGCAGCAGCCTGTGGAGGGTTGAAACCGGGGAGACCAGGGCACTTGACAGAGAAATCTTTGTACTTGCCTGGTAACGCGTGCTCCCGTCCGCTGCGCCTCAACAGCTGTGATCGAGCTGGTTGTGAAGATTGTTGCGGAGGGAGCACAAGGTCGGTCAACGTTCCCGTGGATGAATCGCTCTCACCGCTCGAGTCAGTTTCAGACTGCTCCTCCTCGTCTTCATCGTCCGATCTGGGGACCGGAACAGGCTCCGCCGGAGCCGGCTGCAACCTTGTCTCTCCGAAGTCCAAAACGTCCAGCGTTATCACCGGGATCGGCTTGACCTGCTGCGCTGCTACCTCGCCGCGTTCGGCAACTCCTTCGTCCAGGAAAATCACCTCGCGACTTATCAGCGTCGTCTTCTGCTTCGGGTCGTACAACCGGTATCCCTTGGTTTCTTCGTCAAAACCGGTAAGGATGCATTCGTGGGATTTGGCGTCCCACTTGCGACGTTTTTGCTTCGGAATCTGGACCATGGCCTTTGTGCCAAAGACACGAAGATGCGAAAGGTTCGGTTTCTTACCAGTCCAGGCTTCCTCAGGGGTCATCTCGTGACCACGGGTTGGCGATCGGTTGATCAGGTACACTGCGGTTGACACAGCTTCAGCCCAGAAGCCTTTGTCATTTAGGGCCGTTTTTTTTCCTGTTGTATATAAACGATGTTAATTTCCTGCTTCACTGTCCTAAACTATGCTACGCTGACGATTTTAAATTGTATGCTATAATTAAGAGGCCTACTGACATGGAAGATTTGCAAGCTCAGGTTGATTTATTTGCTGACTGGTGCCGCTTGAATCAGATGGTTCTCAATCCTTCTAAATGTTCGACAATTACATTCACCCGTAAACGCTGCCCAACGTTTTTCAGTTACAAAATTCTTGGTAACCCACTTACTCGTGACTCTTTTGTCAAGGATTTAGGCGTGTTGTTGGATTCGAAGCTTTCTTTTAAAAACCACATTTCCTATTTGTGCTCGAAGGCTTCTAAACAGCTAGGAATGATTTTTAGAATGACCAAATATTTTCGCGACGTCAATTGCCTAAAAATTCTCTATCTTTCCTTAGTTCGCTCCACCCTAGAGTACGGTTCTGTTGTGTGGGCTCCATATTATCATAATGACATTGGACGAATCGAAGCGATTCAACGTAAATTTACAAGATTTGCTTTAAGACATCTTGGTGAGTGTCCAAATAACGAAACTCGTTGCTCTATGCTCCACCTCGATCCTTTGAGTGTTCGTAGAGAAGCTGCTAAAGCCTTTTTTGTTGCTGACCTTTTCCGATCAAACATCAACTGTCCTTTTCTTACGAGTGAACTGAACGTCAACATTAGACGCCGGGTGCTTCGCTCACACTCTTTTCTCGTTATACCTGGAGCCCGTACAAATTATGCCTTCAATGAACCTGTTTCTAGTATGTGCAGGGTTTTTGAACGTTGTTACCCCTTTTTCGATTTCCATTTGTCTCCTCCCCGTCTGAAGCATGATATTTTTAATTTTCTCAGGGAAGCATATGTGTTTTGACAAAGGTCTAGACCGGTTTATTTTTAGTTAGCTTTATTTATTTATTTATTTTTACATTGTGCTAGTTTAGTTTGTTAGCTTAAGTTTGATTGTATATATCCTCTATGTCATTTGGATTGTAAAATCTGTTGATAATAAAAAAGTAAGAGGTTTTGTGCCTATTTGAGAAGGACCCATCGGTAGGCGTTCCACTCAAACGGGCTTTTCCCTCATATAAAACATAAAACATAAAACATGAACTGGTTGTTGACGTGGCTCTCAGTCGCTACCAGGTCGCCGTCGGAGTTGAACACCTCACATCCTCGGTTCGTGAAGTTCACCGTGTAACCCTTCTCCACAATCTTGCTCACGGAGAGAACACGCAGAAAAATGTTTTGTAGAATCAGCCTGTACGAGGTTTGATTCAACAAAATTTTTGTTGAATATAATCAACGCCGATTTTGTGTTGAAACAAACCTTGATTTTCTCAATTCCACAAAAATCTTTTGTTGTTTTGAAAAAGTTACTTGGACATTTAGCGTTGATTCAACAAAAATCCTGATTTTCAAACCAACAAAACGTTTTGTTGATTCAAATATGCCTTATTTTTCTGCGTGAAGGTTCGCCGCAATCGACGGAATCAACTGCACTTCACTGACCGTCACGCTGTTCTTGCCGCCGGAACAGCATGCTCCTGTTGGCCGTCATGTGAGCGTACGCGGCCGAGTCGAAGATCCAGTCATCGGCGTCGCCCAAATCGAACGTCGAAAGCACGGTGCAAAACGTGCTGCCACCTATCTTCTGCTCCTTGTTGTCCTTGCAGTCCTTAGCGATGTGGCCAAACTTTTGACACTTCCTGCACTTGGGACCTTTGGACGAAGTAGGCTGCTGCTGCTTTTGACCAGGTTGTTTGGTGGTTGCGAAAGCCGGACTGTTTTGCTTTTTGCCATAGAAAACTTTCTCCTCCTGGAGAAGCTTGGTTTTTATGACATCCCCGGTGATGGCCACGCCGGAACTCTGCAACGCCATGATCATGGGCTTGAAATCCTTCGGAAGTCCCGCGAGCAGGAGCATTCCGACCCACAGATCCGGGATGTTGAAATCCGCGTTCCTGAGCTGGTTCGTGGCAGAAATCACCTGATTCACGTAATCCTCCATCGAACTGCACGCTTCCAGGGTCAAACGGAGAAGCTTGTGGAGAAGGCCGACCTGTTGGACCAGGCCCTTTTCTTTGAACGCGTTCTCCAGACTGTCCCAGGCTGTCCGCGCAGATTCCTCGTTCTCGATGTGGACGTACAGCGACGGATCGATCAAAGTGATGATCTTGAGCCTCGCCCGAAGATCCGTTTCCTCCTCAACCGCCTCGAACGTTCCGTCCGTCTTCCGCTTCGGTCTTCGTCGCCAGCTTCCACGTTTCGTTGAAACACAATAGCTTATAGGACCTTTAAAAAACTCGAGATATGCTTAAATTTTACCTATGCAAGGTACTTTCGATGAACCGGGTAAACGAAACTGTATATAAATCGTTTCAAAAACATAAAAAGGTGCAGGTGGTTATGTTACACATGACCAGTATGACAAAGAACTTTGCAAGATGATTGTTGAAATTTTCGATTAGAATGTCCGGTCCAAATTCCCCCCTTATAATAACCGTCCTATCGAACTAAGCTGAAAGCTGAAATAGAAATCGAAGTGAAATCAGTTTACTTTCCTTCACCACTCGAAAGTTACCAAGATGCGGGAATGTTTTTGCAAGGCTGTTGCAAGCAATCGGCGGCAGTAAAGGAAATTTGAACAGCAGACATTAAAAACTACCCTTTACAGGGCTCTTAATGATTACGAGATAGTTATTCTAAATTTCCAGAAACAGATTTTCACAGTGGCACAAAAATGTGCATTGCAGTAGTCTATTTATTACTTCCTGCCTAATAAGCAATATATTTTAACTGCTTAGCATTAGCATATTTTAACTGCTTAATTTCAGATAATGGCCAAATGCAACTTTTTATGTCCAGTATCAAAATCATTAAGTTTGATACCCATATTGCCCCAACTCTTACGGTCCGGCAAATGTCCCCCATCGGAACATCCCCGGGCCTCCGGACACTCCAGGTGGTGGCCACTACTGCCAAAATGTCAAATTTCATGTCCAGTATCAAAATCCCTAAAGTTTGATACCCATATTGCCCCAACTCTTACGGTCCGGCAAATGTCCCCCCATCGGAACATCCCCGGGGCCTCCGGACACTCCAGGTGGTGGCCACTACTGCCAAAATGTCAAATTTCATGTCCAGTATCAAAATCCCTAAAGTTTGATACCCATATTGCCCCAACTCTTACGGTTCGGCAAATGTCCCCCCATCGGAACATCCGCGGGGCCTCCGGCCACTCCGGATTGTGGCCACTACTGCCGAAATGTCAAATTTCATGTCCAGTATCAAAATCCTTAAAGTTTGATACCCATATTGCCCCAACTCTTACGGTCCGGCAAATGTCCCCCCATCGGAACATCCCCGGGGCCTCCGGACACTCCAGGTGGTGGCCACTACTGCCAAAATGTCAAATTTCATGTCCAGTATCAAAAACCATAAAGTTTGATACCCATATTGCCCCAACTCTTACGGCCCGGCAAATATCCCCCCATCGGAACATCCCCGGGGCCTCCGGCCACTCCGGATTGTGGCCACTACTGCCAAAATGTCAAATTTCATGTCCGGTATCAAAAACCATAAAGTTTGATACCCATATTGCCCCAACTCTTACGGTCCGGCAAATGTCCCCCCATCGGAACATCCCCGGGGCCTCCGGACACTCCAGGTGGTGGCCACTACTGCCAAAATGTCAAATTTCATGTCCAGTATCAAAAACCATAAAGTTTGATACCCATATTGCCCCAACTCTTACGGTCCGGCAAATGTCCCCCCATCGGAACATCCCCGGGGCCTCCGGCCACTCCGGATTGTGGCCACTACTGCCAAAATGTCAAATTTCATGTCCGGTATCAAAAACCATAAAGTTTGATACCCATATTGCCCCAACTCTTACGGTCCGGCAAATGTCCCCCCATCGGAACATCCCCGGGGCCTCCGGACACTCCAGGTGGTGGCCACTACTGCCAAAATGTCAAATTTCATGTCCAGTATCAAAACCATAAAGTTTGATACCCATATTGCCCCAACTCTTACGGTCCGGCAAATGTCCCCCCATCGGAACATCCCCGGGGCCTCCGGCCACTCCGGATTGTGGCCACTACTGCCAAAATGTCAAATTTCATGTCCGGTATCAAAAACCATAAAGTTTGATACCCATATTGCCACAACTCTTACGGTCCGGAAAATGTCCCCCCATCGGAACATCCGCGGGGCCTCCGGCCACTCCAGGTGGTGGCCAGTTCCAATGATCGACTCACGCGACCGGCATGTCTTAGCTGGTCCTTGCCTCCAAGCCATCTGCTCCCGGACCTCCAGGCCGTCTGCTACCGGGCCACCAGGCCATCTGCTTCTGTTGTGTCCTCGTCGTCGTCCAGCAATAGAATGAATTTTCGGGACCGACCGAGCCGAGTTTTGTTGGCTCGTCGACGATGCGAAAATTATGAGGTGGAGTGGGGGAGATTTTAGATACATCAATCTCACGTCTCTCGATCGACTGATTGGGAAACGTTCGTTCATCCAACCAGCGTGCACCAAAAAGAGGGGAAATTTGCCGAGAGGGGAATTCGTCACGTAACGTTTTCGCTTCGCGAAAATTTTGGATTGACACCACGTATAGAAACCTTAGGACAAAGTTCTTTGTCAAAAAGAACCCGTAAATCTGTGGCGGATTTTTGTTCAGTTATTGACTCTGAGTCAATTAGGTTTTACACCGTGACGTCATTTGACAGCTCGTGTGCACTGTTTACATGGTCTTCGTCGATTGTCGACGAACTTCCCCGAACTAATCAATCAATCACCTATCATCGCCATAAGGAGAGTTTGTTGCTCGATTGAAGCTCAACAAAAACTTTTTAGACCATAAACTTACCAGCAACAGCACCGCCTCGAGTAAACACGCAAATTTATGGCCTTTACTGGCCAAAAAGATCAATTTTAATGCCCTTTTGATCAAAATTTCTATTTTGCGAGACCCTTTCTCATCACTTTGATTGCACACAGTGCCACATGCGAGCAGCACTCAACGTCAAAATAGTCAAAATCTGGAGTTTTTTTTTAAACCAAATTTTCAATTTTTGCTTTTTGGGTGTTTTTAGAACCGCCTTGAGTCAGGGGTATTCAAAAACACCCAAAAAGCAAAAAATGAAAATTTGGTTTATAGGACCTTTAAAAAAAAAAACTCCAGAAATCAACTTTTCACTTTCGCTTACTTTTCCAACGCGCTTTCGATATAAAACAGCTGCCAACTTTTGGCAACCTGTTATTTTGCACATTAGTTAGTCAGTTGCTTGAAAAATAATCCCGAAACATGTAAATAATTAGCAAGCGCCATAAAAAAACAAACGCGCCGAGTCTTTTGACGTTTAAACTCAATTAAATCGAAGGCTGGAGAAAACTGAGCGAGAGGCAAAGGCAAATAAAGAACAATATCTGTTCCAATGTTGAGCCAAATCGGTTAAGGTTAAGGTCGCTTTTTATCGTTTTAGTTTATATGGGGAAAATCGTGAAAATGTATGGGGAAAACATCGTTTCAGTATTTTTCTGCCAGGTGACCCAAAATCGACCAAGTATGAGATTCTTGTAGCAAATTCAATTCCCTACAACTTTGTCCAAGGGTGCAAAACGATCCGAGTTGATCCTAATTTTTGGTATTTTTTTTAGAAAAAAAAAATTTTTCTTTTAAGAGCAATTCTAGCTCAAATCAGGATTTTTTTCTGGTACTTTTTTACCCGACTCTCTCCGATTTCAATGAAACTTTTTAGACATGTTATCCTAGGCCTATTTAAGCCATTTTTGTGTATATGGAGCCAGTTGCACTCGATAATGACATTCTGTGGCGTAATGGGCTATCTACAATCACTTAGCTTAGAACATCTAAGTAAAGTAGTTACTTAGGAAAGTACGCAACTTACGGCCGTCATCCACAATCAACTTAGATCTTTTGCTGGGCTGATATACGTTGCTATGCAGTTGTTTGTTTACCTTTGATATTGAAACGTCAACTTACCGTAGATTTTGAAATTTTTCAAAGCATACGTCAGTTTCTAATTTGATTACTTTTCCATTGTAGAAGCTCGGCTTCATTTCCATTGATTCAAATTCCTAAGCTAAGTGAAATTTTCTAAGCTAAGTGATTGTAGATAGGGCCCCATTATGGGGTTTTAAATATTTTTGTATTTTGTAAATTAAATATTGCTGTATCTCTAAGCCGTAACATCGTATTAAAAAGTGACCGAAGACAAACTTGTAGGAAATTCGACGGGCTTTTTGAAAAAAATACACTGAAAGAAAAATACACGCCAATTCTATGTTTGAAAGTTAAATTTTAAGGTGATGTTAAATTTTAAGCTGTCAAAGACAAACTTATGGGAAATTGGACGAGCTTTTCGGTAAAAATATTCACGAGACTGAAAAATCAAGTCTGTCATATAGAAATTGCTAAAAACCACTAAAAAACCTATTTTTTTTCAACATTATTATTTTTAAAACCGCTGTATCTTCACAAGGATTGTACTTAGGACGATGGTCAATATGGAGACATTTATGCAAAATTGTCTGGGGAATCGATTCCCACTATCGGTTTTGGAAAATTTTGACCACTTTTCAAAAAAACAGTTTTAGTAAATGATTTTTGTATTTTTTTTAGTAGAGACATACCATCCTGCATTTTTCGTGAGTCTTTTTGTCACATTTTAGGCTATTTTCACAAAAATTTGAGCGAAAAAAAATCGTGCCATAACCTTAAAATTTAACTTTTAAACATAAAAATTTAAAAAACTCATAGAATTGGCGTGTATTTTTCTTTCAGTGTATTTTTTTCAAAAAGCCCGTCTAATTTCCTACAAGTTTGTCTTTGATCACTTTTTTATACGATGTAACGGCTTAGAGATACAGCAATATTTAATTTACAAAATACAAAAAAAATATTTAAAACTCGCCCTTTTCAAATGTCGTTATCGAGTGCAACTAGCTCCATATTCACAAAAATGGCTTATATAGGCCTAGGATAACTCGACTAAAAAGTTTCATTGAAATCGGAGAGGGTTGGGTACAAAAGTACCAGAAAAATTCCTGATTTGAGCTGGAATTGCTCTTAAATATACGTCCTATATACCGTCAGTGGGGGTGACTATGGGTCAAAAAACGATACACCTCTCGTAATTTCTTAATAACAAAAACAATTTAAACAACATCGAAAATCTTTCAACGTCGATTTGTTCTTAGATAGTTTACTGACATTTTCCCAAAATATGGTGGATTTTGATGAACACTACCTTGAATGCCAATAGTTTGAAAATTGACCCAATCTCACCCCTTAGAGGGGGTGACATTAGGTCAAATGAAACTAAAATGATGCTCAAATACAACGATATGGTAAAAACAAGTCATCCAACAATGTTTCTTGTTCGGGGAATCGTATTGACATGCTACAATGTTTGAAGTGGAGATTTTCAAACATTTGGGTAGTTTTCGAGCAATTCTAACAAAAGTATTAGAAAATGATTTTCGAGAGGTCATTTTTGGCCAAAAACATACCTCAACTTTAGACAGCTGCCAAAATAACAGGATTTGTTCTAGGAACGAGATTTTTCAGCGAAGTCATCTTAAGATGTCCCCTACACAACCCTTTTAACAGAATTCAGTTTCAATGAGAAGAACCTGAGAAATAGTAAAATCCGTAAAAATCACTTTGACCCAATCTCACCCCCCAGACCCAATGTCACCCCCACTGACGGTACCCATTATTTACATTCAAGTTCATAAGCTAATTCCTTTAGGACATTTGAAACAAAGAGAACCTTAAAACTTAACCAATTTGGCTCAAAATTGGCTTAATTAGTTACTTATTTTTGCCTAAAGAATCGAGCCCGGGGATATCTCTTAAGATTTTCCAAAAATTTCATTTTTTCTTGTCACCGTATTGTGCAATTAAAGTGATGAGAAATGGTCTCGCAAAATAAAAAAAAATGAATAAAAGAGCATTGAAATTGATATTTTTGGCCAGTAAATGACATTAACATGCGTGCTTACTCAAGGCGGTGCTGCTGCTGGTAATTTTGTGGCCTAAATAGTTAATCGAGGAACAAACTCTCCATGTGGCGAAGATAGGTGTTTGATTAAAAAGGGTATATTTCCCACTTACGACAGAGTGTTCGCTTAACATTTCGTCACAAATGGCAGCGCTAAGCAGACCCAATAGAGCGCTGGAAGAAAAAAGGAACTAAGCTGAAAATTAAAAATGGGGCGTGGCCCAGTGCATTCTCGTCAGGTTAGAATACACTTGGGATTTTTTTATTTGTCAATAGAAGGATTCATCAAGAAGCTAAAAATTTTGAATAATCATAGATCATTTCCTTCGTGAGGAAGGGCGTCAAAGGGCGCGATGGCTGTAAGATCGCTTCCTGAACCCTCTAACGCCCATGGTTACTCCAGAGCACCACTCATTTTTGACTTCAAAATGCAATATCTCAACGGCAATCAGGGTTGCGAATGAGCGAGCGCTCACGGAAAGCTTGCTCGCTCCAGCTGGAGCGTGAGTTTTTATCAGGTAGCTCGTGCTCGCTCACGCTCACCGGAGCGTTTTGCGCTCACGTGAGCTGGTGAGCCAAAGTAGGTAGTTGTTTTTTCCTGTTGAAGCATCTGCCTGTTTGAAACGAAGTTTCTAGAACTATCTCAGCACAGGCAGCAAAAACAAACAAGAAAGTGGTCGAACAAACAAAAGTAGGCAATGAAATGGATTTGACCAGAGAACCGAAATTTACGTTCTATTTAAAATCTAGACATTTTTCGAAAAAACTAAATTCATAATGTAAACATTCATTGGCGTGAAGAGATGCACTGTTTGTTCACAAATCAAATCCATATTGTTTTGTTGTTATGTACAAAAATATTGACAATTTATGTATATTTTTTCAATTTTTAAATAATCTTTTAAACAGTTACAATCATCCATGTTCAAAAATCATATATAACTTGTAATTGAATATTTTCAGAGGTTTGGTTGCGAAAGTGTTGAATAAAATCCACTTGTTGGAAGAAGAGCCAACCTTTTCGTGGTGAAAAATGTTGACAATTCATTTGATTTGAGTCAAAAGGGTTATTTCAACCCTTAGGAATTTTAAGGCATATATTTAAAATTGAACTGTTTCAAAAATGTTACCCTACAGAAAACAGATTAATGTTATATTTTAATCAACCAAGCATTTAACCTTGAATCGAACTTACCAAAGCATAAATCTTCTTGAATCAATTCATTGTTTTGTAAGTTTTTCTAAGGTTTACAGGACCGTTTATTTAGGCGTCTATACCCCTCCTCCCCTCTCTGCTACAATAAGGCGCTTAAATTCTAAAAAATATTTATACATTCAACGGTATGTCTAAAAATTATTTGACCCTTGCGAATCCAACCTTTTATTTAAAAACATGATTGATAAAAATGAGCTATTCCAATTCATATATCATAAAATTTGTTCACAAAGTCATATTTCCACACCTTACGCAAAAAAATCCATCTAGAATTGAAAAAAAAACTTTCTCAAAAACGTTAAATGATTAGCGACACGTCCAAAATGAGCGCTCCGTGAGCGAAATATGAGCGTGAGCGCGAGCGTGGAGCAAACACGAGCTGAAAAAATCGGAGCAAACGTGAGCGCGGGCAAACGTGAGCTAGCTCGCGCAGCGCTCCTCCTCACGAATGAGCGAAAAGTGAGCGCTCACGAGCGCGTGAGCGCGTGAGGAACGCAACACTGACGGCAATCCACTTTTTCAACCTGAATCAACCTACACTGATTTATGTAGAATGTTATCTGGTCAGCCATTAAAAGTTCAGCAATTTTGGTCAAATCAGTGATTCTGACTAGTAATAAAGAAAACATAAAAAATCTCGATTTCGTTTGGGCGAGAAGGGGTTAACAAAAACCTTTTTTGTTGCCGCCGGGGATAATCGGGAAAGCTATCTTAGTCATCAAAAAATCAAATTATTCGCTCTACAGCATTGCCTTGGCGTTCTCGATTGCGAGATTCCTACTCGAAACTAGGTGTCCGAAGGCTTGATTGTTGAGGCAATTGCAAACCTCTTTTTACACCTAAGCTTCCATCCACCCCGGGATTCGAACTGACGACCTTTGGATTGTGAGTCCAACTGCCTACCAGCGACTCCACCGAGGCAGGACCCAGGGAGACGACTCCTACACCTGGACTGAGCTAACGACCTAACCTCTAGGTTAGACCGGGGCCAACATTTACTTCCCTGTCCGACGGAAGGCGTGATCAGACAAATCTCGTCTCAAAATTTGCCACCGGGACCTTCTGGGATCAAACCCAGGCCGACTGGGTGAGAGGCAACCACGCTTACCCCTACACCACGGTCCCGGCTTATATCTTAGTCATGTGTTGGCTAAATCTCGAATTTTTCTACCATGGACCATGTTCCTGATTCACCGGTTCCAGGTGGCCAAAGTGTCCGGATGGCCTCGGACAGTCTTTTGAGGGATAGTAATCAACTTTCCAGAGCCAGTAGATATTTTTTGACATGTCGCATGGCATATTTCCGTGACTTCTAGATTTTGTCCCCCACGGTTGTACCACGGAACCGGTTCCGGAGGTCCCGGGGCTACCTGAAGGGGTCATTATATGTCGTTAACACATTGGGGGATTTGTTTTTGATAATACTTCAGTTTTTTTTTTTTTTACACTAAAGAGTAGTGCGGTGCCTGTGTGGACGCTCAGTCCTGTTTTCTCGTGTTATTTTCCGTCTCTTTTATGTCGCTGTTCGAGTGCATGGGGTGATTGGTCATTATAATTAAATAATGGCATCAGTAGTGCGGTGCCTGTGTGGACGCTCAGTCCTGTTTTTTCGTGTTATTTTCCGTCTCTTTTATGTCGCTGTTCGAGTGCATGGGGTGATTGGTCATTATAATTAAATAATGGCATCAGTAGTGCGGTGCCTGTGTGGAGCGTCCAGTCCTGTTTTTTCGTGTTATTTTCCGTCTCTTTTATGTCGCTGTTCGAGTGCATGGGGTGATTGGTCATTATAATTAAATAATGGCATCAGTAGTGCGGTGCCTGTGTGGACGCTCAGTCCTGTTTTTTCGTGTTATTTTCCGTCTCTTTTATGTCGCTGTTCGAGTGCATGGGGTGATTGGTCATTATAATTAAATAATGGCATCAGTAGTGCGGTGCTTGTGTGGACGCTCAGTCCTGTTTTTTCGTGTTATTTTCCGTCTCTTTTATGTCGCTGTTCGAGTGCATGGGGTGATTGGTCATTATAATTAAATAATGGCATCAGTAGTGCGGTGCTTGTGTGGACGCTCAGTCCTGTTTTCTCGTGTTATTTTCCGTCTCTTTTATGTCGCTGTTCGAGTGCATGGGGTGATTGGTCATTATAATTAAATAATGGCATCAGTAGTGCGGTGCCTGTGTGGACGCGCAGTCCTGTTTTTTCGTGTTATTTTCCATCTCTTCTGTGTCGCTACTTGTGTACATGGGGTGATTGGTCTTCTTCTTCTTCTTTTTTCTTTATTTTTAGTTCGCGCGTTCGTTGGCCAATGAGTTTATTTTTGTCCTCTTTACATAGTTTTCGATAGAAACGATCCGAATTCTTTTTTTTTTCGAGACAAGCAAGTCGTATTGCTGGATTAAGTCCTTTCTATATCATCGATGATCGGAAGGCACGCCGACGAATATGTTTTAAGGCTTATGATATAAAATCATTTCAATGAATAAAGCCCTTCTTACATCACCGTTGATCGGAAGGCACGCCGACGAAGAATTTCTGGAGAATCGCGGTCGAATTAATACTACATTTAAAATTCTAGATAGCTATCTTTCGGATTCGATTGTGAGTAGCGGGACTTCGCGGTTACTATGAAACGTATTTTTTGGAGTCTTTTTATATTTTAAATTTATAAGTCCTTCTTTTATCATCGTTGATAGGAAGGCACGCCGCCGGTTAAGTTCGTTTAAGTTATTGTTTTAATTTCATTACAATCGGTTACGTGGTGTCCTGTTTTCTTTTCGTTTATTTTCGTTGATCGTAATAATTTATTCCAACTGGCAGCTTTAGTATTATTTCATCTACTATTTTTGACATTTGCTCGCGTTATCTTAATTGTACCAACAGTAAAAATATACTGATAAGTCCAGCCCATAGCACTACCGCTCGGTTGGCACGCGTTCGATTAAAACAAACTTTTTAAATAACCAATTATTTATCTTTCCGCAGCCGGCTGCCTAAGATTTAAAATTTTAACCGATAAACCAAATGCTCATGGTCACATCACTGCCACTCGTGAATCCTGACCTCATACCCATCTACTAACCCCCTCAAAACTCATGTGATACTTTGTCGGAGAAGCAGTCGATTGGGCGGTCTCTATCACTCAAGTATCGGACTAACATTCCCATCCACTTCCCCGTGACCCTACCACTGGTCGTGGCCGGCGCCGGTATTGATCAGCATGATAGGGGCCTTTGAGAAGTTGCGAAGCGAGGAAAGATAGCACCCACTTATCTTCCACGGCTCGTGGATGTAACTTCTGGAGGTCCTGGTCAATAACGGAGTAGCAACTGCGGGTGGGCACCTATGCTTATGCTTATGCTTATACTTCAGTTTTTTACACTAAAACTGCATACTATAGAAGAAAAATATTGAGTAACCATAATGTGACCCCACTGGCCAAAACGAAGGTACCCCAAGGGAATCTGCGATTAATCCGTAACAATCCGAAATTCGGGCCCAACTCAAAAGTCATTCGAAACTAGACTAAAAACTGGACCTGCCCTGAAAGTTTCGTCAAAATTGGATGAAACGAACCGGAGATATGATTTTTTACATTTTAAAATTTTGTTTCTAAGGAGGCATGGCCTTTAGGGTGTTAGTTGGCAACACATCGAAACAGCCATCACAACCTCCGCGTGAATTCTTTCAGGTTAGAACAGATACAGAAAAAAACGTTACATAATCCACCCTTAGGTGGTTGGTGCCCTCCTCACATTTAGAAGGTAATGCTATCCAAAATAGATACAAAAGGGTGGACCTTTCAGTGTTCTATCAACTTGATTCATTATTCATACCATCAGATTGGGTAGTCAGATCTTCATAATTCAGGGCACTAATTAACTTAACTTTTGATAGGGTCTGATCCGAGCCACGTAGCCCAGTGGTAACGCTTCCGCCTCGCAATCGGTAGATCGGGGTTCAAATCCCGGCTCGGACCAACACAATTGGTGATCTTTTCCCTTCTGGAATCGATTGCTTAGTAAAGGGAAGGTAGTGTATCGTCACAAACTGGACCTTATCACGACACCTTAGGGAGGCGACCTATGGAATGTTAACATTAATCTTAACATGTTAACATTAAGTTGAGAATGAAACTGCCACTGAATCCGCTTTGTAAATGCCGGCCCCGATACTCTTCAAGGGTGTTCCCTTCAGGAACTGGGAAAGATTTACTTTTTGATAGGGTTGTCAGATCTTCAATCTTTTGAACTCGTTGAAAAGGACTCCTAATTACCTATCCAATAGATCCGATCCGGATAGATCTGGACAACGTTTTCATCAAATTATCTGAGATCTGGCCTCTAAAAAGTGCATAAATAGCACTTAAGTGCTTATAACTTTTGATAGGGTCGTCAGATCTTCAATCTTGTAAACTCGTTGAAAAACCTTTCTAAAATTGTATAACATGACGGGATTTCTTACAAAAACCACCCTTTTTACAATCTTTCGGGCTTGAGCTAAAATCGATTTTTTAACTTAACTTTTGAAGTACTTAACTAAACTTTATAATTATGGGACTTATGAGACTTATGTGACCTTGGGATCGAATGAGACCAAATCGGTTCAGCCAGTGCCGGATAACCCAGTGCAATTTTTTTTTATCAACATCCCACCACACACACAGACATTTGCTCAGAATTTGATTCTGAGTCGATAGGTATACATGAAGGTGGGTCTAGGAGGTCAAATTAAGAATTACGTTTTTCTAGTGATTTTATAGCCTTTCGTCAGTAAGGTGAGGTGGTGTTTCTTTTCATGTTCTTAAAAAATAAATGTTTAATATTTTCCCTATTATTATTTTTCGTATATTTAGACAGTATAATTTAAGTTTCTCCTTGAAATAACTACCATCTCTTTGTCCGTCGTTATAACTTTATGGGACCAGCTGTTTTCGGTACGTAAGGTCCAAAGTAGATGATTTCACGACATTTCTACGACTAGAATTATAAGTTTATTGAAATCGATGCTGCAATACACGGGAGTTGAATGTTTTATATGTTTATAGGACCTATTCAAAAAAAAAAAAAAAAAAACTTTACACTTGGAATGTTTTGGAAAAATTGCTATATTTTTTCGAGAACTGCATAACAACAATATTTTCTGGGTTTACACAAATGTTTTTTTTCTGTTTTTCAAATGGATTTAACTAAGTCCACAAGTTCGAGGGCATGGTTGACAAAGGGAGCGCGTGGTCATGAAAAATATTCGGAGTGAAAATGATTTCTTTTGTGATTTTCAAAGCCCTTCCTATATCATCGTTGATCGGAAGGCACGGCGTCGGGTGGATTGTGTTTAAATTTTTCGAATAAGGTTTTATTTTTTTGCGGCGAAAAAGCCATTTCTATATAATCAACGAAAGACGCACTGACAATTTGGATCGTTGAGTTAATAGTGGAGCAAAATAACTGTGTGAGAGTGAGTTTGTGTGTTAACCAGAAAGACCGATTTCGTAGAGAATTGCTCTACTATTACAGAGAAACCTCTTTTTACGCGGTGGCGTTACGCTTTTTGTTTCGTCGATTTCCCTTGAACCATACAATATTTTTGCAAGCATCAAAAAGCGTTTTCTAGATCTGAACAAAACCTACAAATTGCTTTGAAAAGATTGCAAAAATGTTGCGTCGTTCCAGCTAAATCGACAAATTAGACAAACGTAACGCACCGCGTAAAAAGATGTTTTACTGTATATTATACTATATTATATTATACTGTTCCGCATCATTTTATTTTGGGTCGCTAAGTTCAAATAAGACTAAAACAACGCTCCAACGCAATAACTATAAGAAAAAATCTCATATGTTTCGCAGGTTAAAGACTCGGTCCTAACTCCGTCTAATTTGCAAAATTTGAACAAATTGTTTTGCAAATGTGTTGATAAAAACTTGCTTAGTAACTTCCGATCAAGCTATGCGTTGAAATTACTTTTCAATTAGATGCCAACATATTAGGTGCCCGATGAAAATACATGCCGTTCCACTATTATACTTGTGTATAATTTTAGAATTGGATTCGATTAGGTTATCCAAAAACCTTCACAGGTAATCGATCAAACTTTGAACCGTTTTTCAAAACAGATCATGCTTTGAATTGAAGAATTGTATGGACCAATCAATGATGCAACATACATATCTGTTTAATTAGGGCAGCTCATTGTATTGGTAGAATTATCAGCCTTGGTGTTTCTTTAGAGAACTGTCTGAGTAGGTAATCAACCACTTTGACCGTTTCCTAGATTCAATTTGACTGCGCTTACCTATACTTTTTGTGATTATTTGAATAAGTTTTGTATGCATGGCTAAAAAACCCTTATAGACGTTCAAGGTATTTTTCTATGATGTTCACCTAAAAAGTTGTTTCCAATGTTGCCGGCTAATTCAACAATGGCGTTTTTTTGTTACTTTTCTTTGATACATCTTCATACTAATGTTTGTTATTTTGGCTCTGTTTAAATCCAATTTGATATGGATACTTATATATTTAAATACATACCGTTTATTATAGCAGGAATTTATTCATTCTTTAGTACTAGATATATCTGGACGATTCAGATAAAACTAAAGTGTCTTTCAGTAGCATCCACCCTATTGTGGAGTCTGCTGCTTAGGCACCGGCTCGGTTGGCTCAGTCGCGCTCTGCTCGCCCTTCGCATCTCCCGCGGGCATCTCTTGACCCTGACTGGACACAGTATCCACCACAAGAGCAACAGACTTGGCTTCCTCGCTCACAACACTGTCCGATGCCGCACCTTCGTCCGCCGGGGAACTTCTGTTGCTGATTCCAGCGCTAGGCGCAGTGGCCACGGCGGAGGCAATCTGGAGCGATTCAACCTTCCGTTTGAGCGCCTCGATTTCATTCCTGGCATCGGTCAGATCGTTTTCCAGGCACGCGATTGTATGCTTGTCCTTGACCTTTTCGCCAAGATTCTCCAGTAGGAACTCGATCGCGTTGTCCGGCCGGTCCGTGTTGCACTTGATCAGAACCTTGGTGATAGCATCCAGCACGCCCTTGCGGTCTAGGTACTTGCGGAATTCTTCCTTGGAACCGTCAATCGGCTGTGAAAGAAAGACACGTGGTTTTGCGAACTCGTAGCAGATTCTTTCCGTAATTTGACTTTACCTTGAAACTGGACATTTTGTTAATGTGAAGGATCGATATCGCTTGAAAAAAATAATCCAAAAATAAAAATCAACTTGCCACAATTAAAGGTAATTTAACTGCGGTTTCGGAAATCTAGTGTTTTGTGATTGCTTCTCTGCAACAATGGCAAAATGAATTGTTTTATCAGAACACTGATGAAGCACGACAATGAAAATGGATACACACACTGTTAATACGTTTAATAACATTTCGTAGAATAAATGTCACTCGACACGACACTCATTGCAAATGAGTACTTTTAATCCTTAGCTCGGGTTGACAGTGGAGGCTGAATATGAATACTGTATTCAAAAATCTAAATATCTGTAGCTTAAGACCCAGTCAACCCAATCGGAATTCTGAAACGGAATTCAATTCAAAGGTTTACGAATTCCGTTTCAAACGCAACAACCAGTTCCGTTCCGTCTCCCCTCCCCCTGGAAGACAATTTAAATTAAGGGCCAATAGAGTAATCTGTATCCAGATTTTTAAGCGAAGATGGCGTTCGAATGTTGAACGTCCGAAATGTCAAAATCGTGCAAGAGCACCAACATTAGAAAACAAAATGCGGCTGTCATGCCATGGCACACTTTTTTCGTAACGTTGGTACAACTGCGTGATTTTGACATTTCGGGCGTTCACCATTCGAACGCCATTTTCGCTTAAAAAACTGGATAAAGTATATACGATATCGAGAAATTAAAAGTGAGAGTGTGTGCGTGCAACATGGAGTTAAACTTTTCAAAGTGCCATGGTAATCTTCACAGCAACTTCACAGAAAGTTTAACTCCATGTTGCACACACTCTCACTTTTAATTTCTCGATATATATATATATATATATATATATATATATATATATATATATATATATATATATATATATATATATATATATATATATATATATATATATATATAAATGTCAAAATCGTGCAAGAGCACATATATATATATATATATATATATATATATATATATATATATATATATATATATATATATATATATATATATATATATATATATATATATATATATATATATATATATATATATATATATATATATATATATATATATATATATATATATATATATATATATATATATACACATGTTGCACACACACACTCTCACTTTTAATTTCTCGATAGAGTTAGGGGCAGGGGGGCAGAATGGACCATGGGGGCAGAACGGGTCACCCTTGGTTTTGAGCTTTAGAATGGATTTAGACCAACTGTAAGGCAAGTATCTTATAAAGGACGTCAAATAGCATCACCATACCGAAAACGACGTTTGAATTCATTGTATTTTTCGAATTATGAGCAAAAATGTAAATTTATTGACAAAACCACGCAAATCGAGGGAGATGACACTTCGCGATTTGGTTAAAATTGCATCAAATTCAACCTTATTCGCTCATCGCCCCTTCATCGTGGTTGTTTTTTGCTCATCGCGGCGAATCGCGCCCATCGTGGTCAAATCGTGCTCGAATGAAAATTTTATTTTGATGAATTCGAGCAGTCAAAAATAAAATAAACAACGAATGTGGATTGGGATTCGAGTGAAAATGAAAAGTCTGTTGATTTTTGCCCTGCTGGTTCTGCTCACCGTGGACGGTGGTTCCCGGTTGATGGCCCACTCCGCCGCCGAGGATGAGTTGAACGTGGAGGTTGAAGGAGAGGACGCGTCGGTGACGGGCCAGGCTGAGGAAACGGACAATTAGCCGGAAACGACGAACTCTCGCGACGCTGATACGTTCCTGTTGTTTACCAGTCCGCTGCACTTGAATCTGGTTCGCAGTTTGAGCTTCCGACCAGCCCATTTGAGTTCTTGGTCGGATTCGACAACAAAGGCGATGATTTCATCATGGAAACCGTCCAGCCCTCGTTTCGCTATCCGATGGACTTCAACTACTTACTCCAAAACTTCTCGGCCATCGCGATCAAACGCGAAATCAAACCCGGCCACGAGGCGACCATTCCGTACTCGTTTCCGTCAGAATCATTCGCCGGACGTCCGTTCGGGATTAACATTGCGCTGAACTACCGCGACGCCAGCGGAAACCGTCTCGATCATCAAGGTCTACGAGGGCCTGGACGGCAAAACGTTCTTGCTGTAAAAGTTCCTGGCCGCAGTCGTCGTGCTGCTGCTCGTCCTCGGCAAGCGGTTCCTTGGTTCGTAAGGCGGTGTTTGACCCGGCAAAAACCGGTACGATCATCACCAGGCGAGTTTTCAGGAGACGTTGAACTCGCTGAGGCCGGAGGTAAAGGTTAAGCAGGAGATTCGGTTGAGTTTAGCTGGGTTGATACCTACTTCGGGAGGAAGTGATCCGGAAGATTTTGGAGCGGAACTCGATTGCGAATCCGGAGAAGGAGTTGGTTCGTGGGGTTTATCGCAAGTTGTACGACACGTTGGTCGCTGAGTTGGATGGAATAGATAACGGCGTTCCGATGTTTTAGGGTGAGCCCAAGTACACGAGTACCCGCGTGAGGCACTTCAATCCGGCTTGGAATAAGACGGTGGACGACGTGGTCAATCGCTTTGAAAAGGCCAAAGCTTGCGTTGCCGTGGAGTTCATCAACAAGGTGCTTTACTACCCGAATCGTTGGTGACCGGCACGGGCCATCGTGAAAAAGGCCGTCCGGAGTCGACTCGAGGTGCACTTTTGCTCCTGGAAGGTGCACCCGTACGATCTGGAAGACGAGCACGGAATCGGCGGCCTGCCCAAGTACGTCATCTACTTCAAAAGGCCGAACGATTGGCGCGTGGTCTGCGTCCCGCTGGAAACGGCCAGCTCTGTGTGCCGCAAGTGGTGCGGCAAGCAGGACAATAAGCTGGAGGAGGTCTCCGGCATCGAGGGAGCGAACTTTTGCCACCAGACGGGCTTCTACGGGGGAAACAGGACGCGTGAGGGTTGCGCTGCAGATGGCCGTGGTCAGTCTGGAGGAGAAGTAGGAGTGAGGGATATTGAAAAACAAAAATGTGTACGGCAAGCGCAAGCAATCGCCGACGGTGCCCAAGAAACCGGAACCGCTAACCACAAGGACGTCTCAAGAAAATCCAAAACTCCTTTAAACGGCGACAAAATGTCCCACAAGCAAAGCCCCCGGCAGCGAATAGCTTTTCTCGCGCGCAACTTATCTCATCATCTACGGTTTGGATAAAACCGCAGCATCAGCAACTGGCCACGATGCAGATCGTACTGGATGCGTTTGAAAGTGATCCCAACAATGCGTTGTAGAAAAAAGCAAAAACTGCTCGAATGGAAATGCTTCCAAATTCGAATTCTGAAACGGAATCTAGTTAGAATCCAATTAGATTCCATTTCGGAATTCAAATTGAACTGACTGGGATGGTTTATACTACAGATTGTCAAAGGAGCTTTGATGGCGCGCCAATAGAGTTATCTAAGCCCGAGCTCACGCACACCAGCACCCCATTTGTTTTGCTGGCGGGTACAAAATTTAACCTCAATCTTTTTCGTGTACGTACACGCAATACATGCGCACGTAGATAACTCTATATAGAGTTATCTAAGCCCGAGCTCACGCACACCAGCACCCCATTTGTTTTGCTGGCGGGTACAAAATTTAACCTCAATCTTTTTCGTGTACGTACACGCAATACATGCGCACGCAGATAACTCTATGGGCCATCTCCATACAAACAGGCGGCAAAATTATTTTTTGATTTTTATATGTTTTTTCATACAAATTTGGGTAATTGTATGGTATCGAAATGATATACGTCCATTTTTATGACTTTTCATGTTTTTCTATAGTTGATTTTTATAATAAATAGTCTTTTCATACATTTGCAAGTGCAACAGAATTGCGTATCGAGAAATTAAAAGTGAGAGTGTGTGCAACATGGAGTTAAACTTTTTATGAAGTTGCTGTGAAGGTTACCATGACCATGGTTGCGAGTTTATATTATTAAATTATGGATGAGCTAATACATCCCCACTTTAAGGACCCCTCCCTCCTCTTTCTTTCACCCCCCCCCCCCACCTGCCCTCCAACAAGATTTTGTTAAGCGTAATAAATTCATTTTAAGTCAAATATTTATTTGTTCAGCCAGAGGCTGACTTCGAATTCCCTACGTTGTGTTGTTGTTGTTGTCCAGGCGCGTAGAATCTCCAATTGAATAGAAATAAAACAATCATTTAAGTGGACTGCAGAGCCAACCGTCTCGGACGGTGGTCAGCGCGCGACGAGGCAAAAGCTTTATTGTTCTGTTCTGGTCAGTACAATAGTGGTAAGGAAGTAAACATACAGGGGATGGACACAAATACCGTCTTGCACGAACATTATTATTTACTGCTGTGTGTTTCTTTTTGTGAGTCCATGCTATATAACTATGTTAAAGGTACTTTTTATGATGATCCAACCAAAATTTGGATCAGTTTCATGGATTGATCGCAGAAATTGTTGTTGTTGCGTGTCTCGCGGCGCAGTTCGACGTACGCGTTGACGATATACTCGAACAGTTCCGGCCTGAAGATGACCAGCATTTCGCGCTTGCACAGTGCGATGTACCGGCGGGTAAGCGACAAGTCCAGAGTGCACGATAGCGACAGATTTCTGTAGCTGTGAACTAAGGTGATGCGTTTGGCCAGACGAAGATTGTTGTCGCGGCCCAGAAGGTGCCAGAGAAGGTCTAAACGGGAAAGCGGGACGGCTGGATGTTCTGCTCGATTGTGCGTGCCCAAATGGCCGTAAATCTCTGGCAATTCGCGTGTAAAAGTCAGCTTGGCCAAAGACACATATGGTCACCGAACGCGAAATGTGTCCCACGGGAACCTGATCGATCTCCTTGAAATTCTTAAACCTCGCGTCTGCAGAAACAAACAGCCACCGGATGCGTACTCCCGTCAATCCCCCGAAGGAGAATCCTGACCTGGGTCATTTGCACCGTTGGTCAGGGTAGCTTCCTCACCGGAGACAGCGGACGCTTTCTCCCTGGTCACCGTTTTGAAGTCCCGGAGTATGGCCACCGCGTGTCGAAGAGAGTTCTCGCCGGATTAGTTCACCACGAGACAATCTTCCGCCGCGGCCATCTCCTGGTGGAGATGATAGTCGTAATGAAGGTGACCGCGATAGTGGCTGGTTCGCTGGTTATAACTCCTTCACCCAGCACGTAACTGGCTCGTTTTTTGAACGTTCTCTTCCACCGGCAAATTCTACGAGGTCCACTCCCGGGTGCCTCGAGCACGTTGGGATGCCTCCGCAGGGGCTTTCGTTTGCCGCAAACGACGACGGAACTTGCAGGCGTATAAAAACGTCGGATGAAAACATTTTGTTTTGTTTTGATGTTTTGACGTTTACACGCTAATCTGAAAAAACTCATATTATAGAGCAAAACATTCCCATCATTCCAATTATTCTGGAATAAAAATGGAATGATTCCAGAATGATCGAGTGTCAACCCCCTTGGGTAAGGAAGTAAACATACAGGGGATGGACACAAATACCGTCTTGCACGAACATTATTATTTACTGCTGTGTGTTTCTTTTTGTGAGTCCATGCTATATAACTATGTTAAAGGTACTTTTTATGATGATCCAACCAAAATTTCGATCAGTTTCATGGATTGATCGCAGAAATTCATCATGCTAAGTCAATATTTTGCTGAATACTTATTTCGGTATCAAACTGAGATTCTCCAGTTTCGCTTGAGAAACTTCGGTACGAATACCTTATTTTGACTAAGGTACTCAATTTTAAATATAGGCAACAGAAAATTCCAATAAAGTCATTTTGAACTTCTTGAAACCAGGTATTGATTTTTGAGGCGACGATGCCCACGAAGTAGGTAGCAAAGCAAGTGAAATAAACGGGCGCATATGTAGATTGCAGCAAATTTTGATAAAACGTAAATGTTCATAATGGCATATCTCCGAAAACGCAAAAAAATCGCAGGCTGGAAATTTCAGCAATGTTAGATTATGATCCAATCTTTCAAGTGATCTTAGTTTCATGTTTAGCATCGGTTAGCAAAAAAAGTACTCGATTAACAAACACAAAAAATAAGTTTTGACAAAAAAATGCTCCAGTTATTCGATGAAAACTTCAGTTTTTGGAAGGCAAACAACATTTTATCTATTACTAGTTTCAAAGCTTATCTCATTACCTTTCCAACGATGTATAATTGTCCTAATAAAATATTTAAAATGGCTGAGCTATGTTAAAATTAAACAATCAGCCATTTTTACGAAAAACGCTAGTTTTTTACTCCATTTTTTGACATTCAGCTTGCATATCTCCGTAAGGCGTCATCCATAAAGTATGTCACGCAATAGGAGAGAGGGGGGGGTCTGAGAAAGTGTGACATTGCGTGTTAGGAAAAGCGTGACAAAGGGGGGGAGGAGCTAAATTTTGGCCGATTTTAGCGTGACGTACTTTATGGATGAAGCCTAATGAACAAACTTAGAGCTTTGAAAATTTGGATTTTTCTTAGTTAGAATGTTTACTTTCGAGAAAAAAATACCAAAAAATATTTGGAGAAGGTAACTTTTTTGAAACTTGGCCACCCAATGTACCATAGTGCGCGCCATCTGAACTTGAAAAAGTTCACCAATCAAATAAGCAACAGATGGCGCGTTGCAAAAAGCTTTTTCTTCTTTTGACATTTTTAAGGTGCTTTTCCAATGTACGTAAACTCTATATCCACTGTTGCAGTCGCCACTTTTGGCTTTAAACTCACTTTACAAGGGGATATTGAGCTGTCAAATCGCAACATGGAGTTAAACTTTCTGTGCAGTTGCTGTGAAGCTTACCAAGGCTTTTCAAAAAGTTTAACTCCATGTTGCACGCACACACTCTCACTTTTAATTTCTCGATAGAGTTAGGGGCAGGGGGGGGGGCAGAATGGACCATGGGGGCAGAACGGGTCACCCTTGGTTTTGAGCTTTAGAATGGATTTAGACCAACTGTAAGGCAAGTATCTTATAAAGGACGTCAAATAGCATCACCATACCGAAAACGACGTTTGAATTCATTGTATTTTTCGAATTATGAGCAAAAATGTAAATTTATTGACAAAACCACGCAAATCGAGGGAGATGACACTTCGCGATTTGGTTAAAATCGCATCAAATTCAACCTTATTCGCTCATCGCCCCTTCATCGTGGTTGTTTTTTGCTCATCGCGGCGAATCGCGCCCATCGTGGTCAAATCGTGCTCGAATGAAAATTTTATTTTGATGAATTCGAGCAGTCAAAAATAAAAATAAACAACGAATGTGGATTGGGATTCGAGTGAAAATGAAAAGTCTGTTGATTTTTGCCCTGCTGGTTCTGCTCACCGTGGACGGTGGTTCCCGGTTGATGGCCCACTCCGCCGCCGAGGATGAGTTGAACGTGGAGGTTGAAGGAGAGGACGCGTCGGTGACGGGCCAGGCTGAGGAAACGGACAATTAGCCGGAAACGACGAACTCTCGCGACGCTGATACGTTCCTGTTGTTTACCAGTCCGCTGCACTTGAATCTGGTTCGCAGTTTGAGCTTCCGACCAGCCCATTTGAGTTCTTGGTCGGATTCGACAACAAAGGCGATGATTTCATCATGGAAACCGTCCAGCCCTCGTTTCGCTATCCGATGGACTTCAACTACTTACTCAAAACTTCTCGGCCATCGCGATCAAACGCGAAATCAA